>NW_026057577.1:62902821-63072249 GCF_023721935.1 Panthera uncia
ATATATATATATATATATATATATATATATATATATATATAAAAAGCCAAAAGCCTTTCTCTGTCAGTTGAAATGATTTGCTTCCCCTTTATTCTAGAAACTATATTTTCATATGTGGAACCATTCTTGCATTGTTGGGGTATTCCACTTGGTCATAGTGTATAATCCTTTTAATGTTCCTTTGAATTTAGGTTGCTATTTTTTTTTTTTAATTTTTTTTAACGTTTATTTATTTTTGAGACAGAGACAGAGCATGAACAGGGGAGGGGCAGAGAGAGAGGGAGACACAGAATCTGAAACAGGCTCCAGGCTCTGAGCTGTCAGCACAGAGCCCGACGCGGGGCTCGAACTCACAGACTGTGAGATCATGACCTGAGCCGAAGTCGGACGCCCAACCAACTGAGCCACCCAGGCACCCCAAATCTGATCTTTACACTTATCTTTGTAGATATCTTTTTATAAAATTTTTATTTCTTCATATGAATTTGAGTTGATGTTAGTATTCTTTCAAATTCAGTTGATGGTAGTATTCTTTCCGTTCCAGCTTTCCTTCTCTACATTTCCCCTGCTTCTTACCCTGATGTGTGCCTTTTCTCATTTATCTTTCTTGAAATCTAGTTACATATTTGTTACTGGTATACAACAATGATTTTATGTATTTATATAAAATGAGTTTATGACAGTAAGTCTCAATAAAATCCATTATGATTTTTATTTTCTTATGAACTTTATTTTTTTTAGTTTATTTTGAGAGAGAGAGTGCCTGAGCAGGGGAGGGGCAGAGAGGGGATGGTGAGAACAGGAATCTCAAGCAGGCTCTTACGCTTAACTGACTAAGCTACCCAGGTGTCCCTTCTTGTCAACTCAGAAACTTCCAAATATGCAATACAGTATTACCTACAGTCACCACAGTATACATTATATCCCCAGGCTTATTTTACAACAGGAAATTTGTCTTTTTGACCACATTTATCATTTCTCACTCATTCTCTTTATACCCCATTTCCTAACCAAATCTTCTATTGATGGATTGGTGCTCCTTCAGTATAAGGATACTGTGAATTTTCCTCACTGATCTAAGTGGGCTGTTTCTGGTCACGAATTTTTTTTCTTGCCTTCATCGACAGTAGCCTCATAAAAATCTCGCCCTGAGCAAAGCTTTGCAGAAGATTTCTTCAGTCTTTTTTTCCTGAATCCTCGAGTCCTATCTTCTTTGTTTCAAGTATCCACTTGACATCAAATCCTCACCTTGCATAAAGCAATTTTTATACAGTCTAAGGAAATTTTCATGCTTGGTCTCTGCACCTGTTTCCACACAACCTAAAGGCTGACAGTTCTATAGTTTCAGCTCAGCTTACAACAAAACACTCTATTTTTTGTTCTATTTCTGGTTCACATAGGAGATGACTATTTCATAAACCTAGTTATTCCACACACACCCCCCAAGAAAATTTATTAATTCTAGGTTTCTGGGAATGAAGAAGTGTCTAAACACAAGATGTTGCAAAAAATCAAGACTAGAGTTGCATAATACAAAGTATTAATCATTATTGATAAACAGAAATATAGAAGTTATGATAGGTTTAAAATTTTTATGTAGAAGAATACCCATAACAAGGAGGTCACATATGCCACCTGTCCAAATTTCCCATCTCTCTTATCAGTGACAAAAATTAGTCATCCTGTGTAAGAATTTAATATTTTTATGCAATGCATAACCCCAACACTCCACTTCTTCTTTCTTCAAAATTTCTCTTTCCAGCCTACAGTCTTCTTTTTGTCTGGTGATCAGCCAAGATAGGCAGCCTTCCCCAGGCAATTCTTATGTTTACCCACTTCAATTCCCAATGACCCATCCTATCAAATTTGAATTATTTTATTTCCCTGGAATTTAGCTTTACTATCTGCCTTCCTCATAAAATAACCTATAGACAAAAATATATAATATAGAACCATATGCCACCCTTTCAAGATAATATATGTACTGAGTTTCATTTGCAAATGATGCTCTGAACTAGAATGAAGACCCGTTTTTATGCATACATGTAAATATTTAAATACACTCTCAATTAAATATATAATTCAAAATGGGTAATTTTGCCTTCTGTTAACATAGCAAATTACATACAGAGTAAAAAGTGATTATGATTCTTAGTAACTGTGGATAAACTACATGTTAATTTCAAAGGTTCACCATTTATTGCCAATATGAAAGGAGTGTGAATTTGAGAATAATATGTATTAGTAGAAATCTGAAGACAATATATTGGAGTATTGTTCCCATACACAGTGTTGTTCAGGTTTTTAGTGAAGTATTACTTGTAGGCATTGAAATGCAGGACCTGCAATTTTAATAAGATACTAGGCAGTCTTACAAAATAATTTGTTAGTTTTTATGTGCTACCCTCTGAAACAGGTATGAAATTTATGAACTAAATTTCATAAACTAGCTGCTATTTCCTAGTCCACCCTCGTTTGGGAATAAAACTGAGCACCAGTCTTCAAGTTCCTCAGCCCTGTTCCTAAATACCTGGTAAGAACTCTAGCTCCATGTCAGTTCTTCACAAATGGTTCTTGGAATTACCTTTAAGTGATTCTCTGAGATCTGCGAAAACTCAGTCTCTACTTTCACATATAGACCTATCCATCCCTCCTTAATCTGGTAATCTTTAAACACTGTTGATATCCAAAGTGGCAGTTCTGTTCCCGAAGTCTTCTAAAGTTTTTATTTTTCTCTTTTTTAAATTTATTTATTTTTATTATTTTTGAGAGACAGTGTGTGAGAGCAGAAGGGGCAGAGATAGAGGGGGATAAAGGATCCAAAGCAGGCTCTGTGCTGACAGCACAGAGCCTGATGTGAAGCTTGAACTCATGAACTGTGAGATCATGACCTGCGCTGAAGCTGGATGCTTAACTGACTTAGCTACCCAGGCACCCTTCTATTTTTTTTTTTTTTTTTTTTTCTCTCATAGAAGGAGATCATGGTTGGTGGTACTGACCCTAGTAGAACTCAGGGCTCAGACACTGAAATGGGAACAAGCTGAAGTTCCATGATTAATCATGCGGCGTCCCTCAATAGCAAAATAACAGATACCCTCAAATTATAACACTTCTTGTTGTTCAGTATTCACAGAAATTTTAGAGAGAGATCTTGTAGTTTACTGGACCTTATCACTGGGTGAGATGCCATTCAATTGGACCTATTTGGGAGCAATGTTGAGACACACATAATCAACTCTCTTTCAAAACTTGCCTCACTAGCTTAAACCAAACTCAAGAAGCTCCTAGGTCCCACCTCTGTATGGACCCTTGCATTAATTTTCCCACTGACTCATTAGACATGTTCACTATGTACATCTAGCTCTCACTCTGGTACCATACAGGCTGGCTACGTGGTCTTCTAAGTTTAATAGAGCTTATTTGAAGAAAATATCTTATTGCTGAACACAGAAAAAAATGTCTCAGTCTCCAAAGTGCCTTTTGTTATTTCATGCTAAAATTCCAAATACAGTTGGGTTTCTACAAAGTTATTATTGAAGTAATGTTTATTCTGAAATTGATTTGGTAGATTCTAAATTATTGAAACAGATTTAAAAAGCATAGATAACAATTTTAAAATGTGTAACACCATTTTATGCATTTAAGAAGTAAAAATGCTAAATAGCAGTAATTCCCTTTTCTAGACAATTATAATGATATTCAGTTAATTTCTTTTCAAAATGTTTATCTTATTTGGAACTGAAATGCTATATTGGGAAAGCATCATTGGAGACTATAGCTGCTAAGTAGAAAGATATTCAGAAAGCTAATATAATGATATCGGTTTTCCAATCTCTGAAAATAAATGACTTGAATGTAAAATGAGGGATATTATGCTTAATTAGAAAGCTTTGACATCACTTCCAGAAGAAGGTGCTTCTCCCCAGTGACAGGGGTCACAATAGAATATCAACTAGGTATTTTTACAAATGCTACTGGGTAATCTACTTCTGCTTTTCTAGATCTTGAAGAGCTCATTAAATGGCAAGCTTCACATATTATGCTACGCAGGATTTCTGAAATGCTGGAGAATTAAATCCCAGTGGCTCACTGCTTGTCCACTCCATATGATACTGTGGTCCTGTCTTGGAGTAGCTGATAGAAGTCAGTACCTTGGCAGATAAATGGCATTTGTTTAATTTAAATGACACTCGTCATGCTCCCTTTTGTTCTCCAGCACTATGAGGTTAATTGAGCAGATATGAAAAATTAGCCAGGCTCAAATTGCCTCTGCTCTAAATCAGAATTATTAATCTACTGGCCTTAATTTAGAGCTTCTCCATTTTCTATGATAGACTGAATTATGTAGACTGTGTAAGGGACAAATGCTAATGATAATAACATAATTTAAAAATTTTCATAGGACTAGGAATTTCAGCATAGTCAAATTTAACAGATTTCAAATTCTAACCAAGAAGATATGGCTTTTCTATCTAATTTATTTATGCCATTATATGCGAAGGGAAATATGAGAGTATGTTTTATCAATGGCTTTTAATTTGCACATTTACTTTTGACCTTCAAAACCATTTCACACTAAATATAATCTTAGATTTCATGAATACAGCGTCTTTCCATTTTATGTAGATAACAATGTGTTGCAGACTTCTATCTTATAGTAGAGTAATTAAGGCCACATCAATTCTGTTTCCATATAGTAAGTAATTACAGAGGTGATTGGAACATTTCTGTAGAGGATTAGCTTAATTTATCAAGCAGTGGCTCTTGTGGAATAAATGAGCAGAGGCACCTTTCAGCTACATTGTCGACTCTTTTCTACCTATAGGATACTGATGGGATGATTTACTAGAATCCAATGACCTCCATGACTTAGAATTAAGCGCAGCTCCCCAAGTGGGGACCACCAGGGCAGAGTAGGAGCCTAGGGGAAGACAGTACAATTTCCTACTGCATCTCCATACAAATCCATTTCTTCCTGTTCTAAACTATCTGTGTCCAGTTTCCATTTACAATCAAAGCATATCTTACTGTGTACATCAGGTACTAGATTTGGACATTTGTCTTGGTCAGAATTCCACTTTGGAATCTTTTAAATCTACAAGGAACCATCTTTGAAACTGAAAAGGTAAAGATTTCATGTTAACATGGCCTCATTTATAGTATTGTATTTTTGCAGCTGTATTTTTTCATGTGTTTTTCACATTTCAAAAACCTATTCTCTGTGTATTTTCCTCATTAAACAGATACAATGACTTTTTTGGAAGACAAGAATTGAAGCACTTGATTCATTTGCAACTGTAACATGGGTACTTACTCCCCTCCCTTATTTTAAGTCTCTAGTATAGCACAGAGTTCAATTTTAGCCATGGAATTTAATTGTGAACATGACTCGGGACAGGCCACACAGAATTTGTGTCAGCTGGCATTATAAGCTCAAGTGAATACTCAGGTCTGTTTACAATTGTCACGTGGTATTAGGAATTATCCACATGTAATATTCCTGTGAGAACAAATGAGACTCTTGGAAGCTGTCTGCATAAATTTAGGCAGTAATTTTGAATGAATGGGGGCAAAACAGAGCATGAGGTAAAAGTGAAAACTAACTTTAAAAACATGTTGTCTATATAGATATTATCTCTATCAGTGGTAATTTCTACATGTGTTGGGAGATAAAAACCATATAAAAAGATAAACCAAAGACAATGATTGCCCTGACCCAGGAATTTACTCTAATTTTTATAATGATTGTCAGGCCTGGAGAAGAAATAAGTTCAAGAAAATAGCTTTTGTTCAATTTTAAGTTTGTGTTACCTGATTTGTGGTCCAAGTTGTTTAGACAGTATCTCTGTTATCAGAAAATATCACTTATCTAGTTGGTGAAAATTGTCAAACTATGGAATATTTTGAGTTCTTTGTTAAAAAAGGAAATGGAAATGTACTCAAAAAGGTAAATTCAAGGAAGTAATCCAGTTTAATATATTACATCAAGTTTAGAACTTTATTAAAGATGTAAGCAATTTGTTCAGCGTCTTTTCATAGGCTTTAAAATTTTCTACCCTAACATAAGCATTAACGTGTACACCAGTGTATTAAAATTATAAGAACCAAGGGCTAAGGTTATCTGTAACTTTGCGGAAGTTTACGATCACACAGGAATTGTTTGTAATTAGAGATAATTTGGCTTCTTTAAAATACAGGTTATTTATACATGTAGAAAATAAGCCATGAAAGGATATAACATTCTGCATACAGAAAAAAAAAAAAAAATCAACTAAATATAAACTTAACAGGAATAATGCAGAGAACAAGTAAAAAAAATAATGGGAAAAAAACAATGCAATATTGCTGTAAGGAACAAGAGTGTAGTCAAGGGAAAGGAAGGCATTTCCAAGAAATTAAAACTTCATAGATTGTCAATTGTCATATTGTGTTAAATGAAAAATGATTTAATCACAATACAAATTGTTTTTTTCTGAAAGCTAGACAAGTCAATTTTAAAATTCATTTGGAAGAATACATACAAGAATAGCTTTGAAAAACCTGAAAATGATCAGTGGAACAGCGATTAAAGATGTATTAAAATAGAAGGCTGTAAATTAAGTGTGTTTATATTGAAAAATTGACGGATAAATGGTATGTTTTTAAAAAATTAAAAATGGATTGAAATGAGTAAGGAATTTATGATAAAGGTGGGGTAAGGAACTTCATTTTAATCAAGAGTACTGAAACAGTTATATGCCTAGATGGAAAAATTAAAGCCATATTAAATCCTATCATCCAATAGTATAAATTATATACATATCAGATAGTTTCTAGCCAAGGGGTGGAGAAAACTTTTCTATGACCTAAGGTTCCAAAACCACAAAGAAAAAGCTTGATAGATTTAGCTACATAAACCAAAAATAAATGCATTCATTAAAGTGGGATGAAAAATTACAAAAAGATATATTTACAACATACATTATAAATATTTTATAGTCCTAACACACAAAATGTTTCTAATATTGAGGAGACCAACAACCCCATAAAAAGTGGGCATAACACAGTTTACAGAATAAATGCAAGTATCCCCCAGAGTAAAAGACGTTCAATCCAGTTCATACCTATAATGCGAATACAAATTAAAACTGCATTGATACGCCACTACTCATCTATCAAACCCCGAACATTCAACAGTTTGATAACATAGTATGCTTGTAAGTTTATTGCAAAGAGAAATAAACTCTCACATGGTTGGTGGAAATGAAAAATGATACAATTACTACTGTGGTTGCAATATGTGGCTAAATTATGTAGGAGTTCAACACCTAGAAATCTACTCAAACATATGATGGCAAAAAAAATGAAATGTCTTATGCATACAGCTATTCATTTTTGAATTATTCATAGAACAAAACACCCAGACCTATGTTATTGCTACACAAAAGAGTAGTATCTATCTTTTAAAGGAATATGGAAAGAAGGCCTTTGTCGAGTACCACTATATAAAAAGAGGCAGAGAAATATATATATATATATATATATATATATATATATACATACATACATACACACATATTTCTAAGAAATCAAGAATAAACCTACAACTAATGAGAATAGGTGAAGGAAGAAAAACAAAACATGGGCATAACAAACAAGACTTCCTGGAGTTTAGCTTTTTAAATAAATTTTTACATGGTCAATTATTTAAATGTTTTACAAAGCTCTAATAAAATTTTAAAATTCTCTGAAGCTTCAAAACTTATGAAAATACCCAAACTGCATATTGTTTGCCCAGGAAATAATTACTTTAGAGTTACCAAGCACAGTCGGTATGGAAAAGTTATTCTTCACTAATAAAAAAATAAGTAAATAAAACAGTTAATAAATGTAGAGGAAACGAGAGGACAAAAAAAAAAAAATACATACGCAATTCACAGGAATTACTGTGGTAGTTTACAATGACAACCCATGGACCCAATAATTCATTTGAACACTTCTGAGACAATCATCTATCATGTACCTCCTGGTACTGTAGCAGGATTCTCACACAAAGGTATGGGACAACACTGAGGCCTTTCTTTGAGAAAGTGGCTTTATTTGTGCCAGCATGGGCTCAGCAGTGTGTAGCCTTTTATGCCATTTCTATTTCTTTGTCTCCTTTATATGGTGACACATTGTCTGATTGGACACAGTCCAAGGGTTACAGAGTGGCGTCAGAGCTAGGCATATGTGTGTAGGAGTTGATGGGGCCACATTGTCTTGCTTTGTTCTGAGAAGGCCTCTACCACATTCCTTATGGACGGACTCTACCTCTGCCACAGAAAGTTACAATAATCAACAATACAATACACTGCTACCTAAGATATATTTTTGCTAAGATCAATATGCCCATTTACAGGTAATGCAGGGACTAATGAGACATGTTTTGACTCCATAAGGAGATCATCGGCCAAACCCAGAACGTGGAAAGACTG
The DNA here is from genome assembly GCF_023721935.1 of Panthera uncia. Lineage (NCBI taxonomy): Eukaryota > Metazoa > Chordata > Mammalia > Carnivora > Felidae > Panthera > Panthera uncia. The sequence goes on from NW_026057577.1 coordinate 62,911,278, forward strand.
CAGGGCAAATGAGCAAGTCTTCAACAAATGAATAGTATGAAAAATAATGAGACATGAGAACATTACAGAGTAAAAGAAACCTAAGAGACATATTAACCAAATCTAATATGTGGACCTGATGTGGATCCCGATTTGGTCAAACCATAGTAATTTTGAGACAATCAGGTATATTTGGACACAGACTAGGTATCAATAAACATTGAATAAATTGGTTAAATGCGATAGTGTACTGTGATTAACGAAATCCTTTTTTTTTTTTTAATAGATGCTACACTGTGAAGTCTTTAAGGTAGAAATTTTATGTCCAAACTTACTTTAGCATACCGAAGTAAAAAGTGGGACAAGATTAGCAAACAATGGTATGCTAAAACTAGGTGTTTAGTAGAGTATCAGTTGATCGTACAATTCACTTTTTTATATTTGAACGTTTTCATTTTATCCTGGAAATGTTCAATATACACAACAAAAGAAGTGCTGCTGAGTCACATGCGACCATTTCAGGGAAGTTGGAAATTGGATGACTAATTGAAAACAATAGAGCGTCCATAGTAGCACAATGTGCTTCTGTTTGAAAAGCAAAGATAAGCCTGTAAGAAAGCACTTTTATTTTCTCAGACTTGCATGAAGAGTTAATTAGAAACATGCTAAAGAGAGATCATTCTGAGAAGCAAGCCCTCGGAGAAGGAGAGAGGCTGACCACTGATAACAGACTGACTACTCTGGCAAAGACAAACAGACCATGTGAATAATATATAGTTCCTATCAAGTTTAATGAAGGCCAAGTTTAATGTCAGCGTGAGAAAATAAATATGGACAGCTACATCGTAGTGCATGTATTAGTCCTGATTTTTGGGTGTGCTTTTCACATGTTTTCTAGTTGATTAAAATGCATCACCAGGACACCTGCATAACCATTGAATATCATAGAATGTGAGATATATTTACATATATAACTATCCATATACAGGATTACAACATTGTGTAAACATATTTTAGCGTATTTTGTATGTTTGCTTAAAACTTAAGTCACTTATGAAGCTGAAGCTTCATTTGTACTTTTTATTTTTATTTGTTATATTTTAGAAAGAGTGTATGTGCTCCTGGGAGCAGGAGAAAGGGGAGGCTGGAGCCTGACATGGGACATGGTACCATGACCCTGGAATCATGATGTGCACCCAAATCAAGTGTTGCACACTCAACTGACTGAGCCATCTAGGTGTCCCCGATTTGTACTTTTTAAGTTAATCTTGATTTTCTAAGTTATAGCTGCTAACATTAAGGTATTTTCAAACCTTCCCTTCTTCCCAAAATCAAGCAAAAACATTCACATACAGATTATATACTGTCGAAAACAGCACAACAGGCCTAAAATAGAGTTGATTATGCTCACCAAACAGAGATTTACCTAATTATAGTTTTGGCTCTCCCAGACATGAATTTTTTTTTTTTTTTTTTTTCCCAGATCTGGAATTTTAAACTAGTCAGTCAGAAACTGCCTGATGAGCACTGGATAGATAATCTACTTAACAGACTCTTGCCATCTTCTAAAGGAATGTAACTTGCAGTAAGCAACCTTCTTTTTGGCCTGGTACAACTTTCTTTTTTTCCCCTCTTTTTGGTCTATAAAAGTCATTTTGTACAGCTCCTCAGAGCTCATTTCTATCTGCTAGATTGGATGCTGCCCAATTTGAATCAATTTTTGCTCAAGTAAATTAAAGTTTTTACTAAGCCTCAATTTATCCTTTAACAGTACTGGATGGTCCATCAGCTAGTTTGCACTTTATTGATAATGCTTATGAGAACACTGCCGAATACGTACCGTTTTCTCAAAGAAACTAAGGCCTAGGTATGTTCGATTTTACTATTTATCTATTTTTAAGAAAGAACGCTCACAGGAGCAGTGGAGGAGCAGAGAGAGAGGATCCAAAGCAGAGGCCTTCAACAGGCTCTGCATGGACGGCAGAGAGCCCAATGTGGGACTCAAAACTCATGAACCATGAATGAGATCATGACCTGAGCCGAGGTCGGAGGCTTAACCAACTGAGCCACCTAGTGCCCCTGTGTTCTAGTTTTTATAACACAATGCAGCACAAAATTTTCATACATTTTCTTCATAAAAGAGCATTTTCCAAATAAAAATGCATTTCCCAATTATTTGGATTTCTCAAGTTATGTGCTATTCCTCAAGAGTTTGTATAGATGATCCAGCCTAAATCTTTGTACTAGAATTTGGACCAAAACCCACTGATACTCTATTTAGGTCTCATTCTGGAAATATTTTCTCCTCCATCTTATTATTCCTCACATGGCATCTACAGTCTTTTGTTTCCCTGTACTCTCACAACACATTAAGGCTTACTATATAGGCAAGTTACTACCTTGTAACAATGATTCTCAGACTCAAGTCCCAGCAGATTTAGAGTTCTGCAGGGACCCTTTTAGGGCTTTCAAATAAAGAGCAGAACTAATCATGCTGGTCTCCAATCCCAGCTCCCCTCACTCTTAGATCAACCATAGTCATGGTGCTTTCACCAATAGTTATGTTCGGTTCATTTATTTTCAGAGAGACAGAGACAGTGTGAGTTGGGGAGGGGCAGAGAGAGAGACGGAGAGAGAGAGAATCCCAAGCAGCCTCCGTGCTGTCAGCACAGAGCCAGACATGGGGCTCGAACCTATGAACCAGGAGATCATGACCTGAGCCCAAACTAAGGGTGGGGATCTTAACTGACTCGGCCACTAAGGCACCCCAAGATGTAAGTTTAGTGAGGATTCGGAGGCTAAAACCACTTCCAGTAAAATTATAATGCAGGTAACTCCAAAACTATTATATTGACATCCAGAAAGTATGAATGTTTCTTATACAGTTATTGTTTGCTAAACATTTGGGAGACAAAGAGCTAAGATGTAGGCCTTGAACTTGAGGAGACTGAAGACTAGTAAGAGAAATAAGAGCTGTACCTAAGCTTCAATGGGGGGAATTTAAGACTCAAGAGGGAAGGGCAGGGAAGAAAAACAGAAATTTGGACAAAGAGAGCAGAATGAGAAAAACAATACAAATGCAAGCCGAAAATTTGGTGTATTATGAAGCTCAAGAGACTTTTGCAGGGAAAAGAGGAGAGGACTTGAGTCTGCAGCCTTCTCAGTTCCCCTGCCTCTTCCAGGGTCAGCACCTGGGTTTTGTGCAAATGTTTCAAGTGTTCGGATACACTGTTTCTTCCAAAACATGGACCTCCAGTACATCAAACATTTAAGAGAGAACAACGTATTCTTATTTTGGGAAAGGTTGCTGCACTAAATTTACCCAAATATGGCATCCTTCCATGGTGTAACACATGGAAGCAGTATTCGGCCACATAGTCTGACTTCTACAGGTGGCTCATAAAACTGAGGGTTTACTTTGGAGTCAGGGTGTAATCACAGATTTCATGGCATTGATGTTAGAAAAGAACTTCTTTGGGATGTGGGCGTGTGAAATGTATATTCTTGTAAGAAAATCAAGTAGCATCATCAACAGTAATATAGTTCACTTTTGGTAACAGTATTGGGCTTTAAGTGATAGTTGATGAGGGAACATAAGGCAAGCTGACAGGCCCCAAACATCCCCAGACCACACCCCCAGGTGGGATATGTTTGATATTCCTTGGGCACTCCAGGCTTGAGTCTCCATCTATTCCAACTATCTTAGTTCATCACAAGAAAAAGGCATTCTTACTGATAGCCTAATCTCCAGGAACCTATAGACTCTGTTACCTGGAGCCCTAACATTATGCCTCCTTAGTGATGTGGGAAACAAAGGTAGAAGGAAATGGCACATAGAACTAAATTTCCTCTCAACATTGGGGTACATGTGCCCCTACGCATCAGGTTTATATATACAATGGAATACTACTTGGCAACGAGAAAGAATGAAATATGGCCTTTTGTAGCAATGTGGATGGAACTGGAGAGTGTTATGCTAAGCGAAATAAGTCATACAGATAAAGTCGGATACCATATGTTTTCACTCTTATGTAGATCTTGAGAAACTTAAAGACCATGGGGGAGGGGAAGGGGGAGAAAACTTACAGAGAGGGAGGGAGGCAAACCATGAGTGACTCTTAAGGACTGAGAACAAACGGAGGGTTGATGGGGGATGGGGGAGAGGGGAAAGTGGGTCATGCACACTGAGGAGGCCAATTGTTGAGATGAGCACTGGGTGTTGTATGGAAACCAATTTCACAATAAAATTTAAAAAAATAATAATAATAAAAGGCAGAGTAAAACCTTTCTCCAGGAACTCCCTACTGTGTTAATGCTAGTGCTTTGCTAGGGGGAAAAAACAATCTTAGCCTGACAATAGTTAGTCTCTAGGCAGCTCTTCCTGCCTAGATTTCTTTCTTGGTTGTCAGTTCCAGACCCGTGAACCCCACTATCACCCCCAAAGCATCAGTAGTAAATGTCAAAAAAAAAAATCTTCCATTCTCTCCCCGGTTGGTCTCCTCACTTTTTCCTTAATGTGGACTCCCCTTCCTCTAGTGAAAATAAGGAGAGTAAAGCAATTAACAATCTGAGAGAAGAAACTCCTGACAAGCGGTGGTAGGAGTGGAACTAATTCCAAACCTTCATTATGCGGTAATTATCAGACTTGTTCTTTAGAGATGGTTTGGCATGACATTAGTGAATTAAAGACCCTCATCAATATACAAAAGGGTACAGGTTCCAGTTCCATTGCACAAATTTGAGAATGGGTAAATATTGCCCAACACAAACTGAAATCAACTTTCCACATTTGCATGTTACAGTAGATAGTGCCTTCCTTAACACTTAAAAACTATAAATGTGCATTGAAGCTGCCTAAATACTGAATCAGTATTCCAAATATAAGACTACAACAGTAATTATGGCTTCCTGCACATAATATAACAAATTCCACAGCAAATTTCATGGACACTTCCGTTTCCAAAGTGACACCATCATTTTTGTGTGTGTGCCCTACCTGGCAATACTGTTGAATGTGCATTCCCAATACAGACGTAAATGGTGAACTGAACAAAATATACTATTAGGTGACAGGATCTTGACAGTTTAATACTGTATGTTACAAAGTGCTTAAAAAGCAAATTTCTTCTATTGAAGCAAATGTCGTCTTCATATGACTTACAATGTCACAATCAGCAGTCTTTTATTTTTCTTTTCAGTCAGAAAATCAAATCCAATAAAAAAACATGAAGCAATATTGTCAAGGGCAGCCCTTTCTTTTAGTTCTATAGTAAAGAAAGACAAGCCGCCATGTCAAATGAAGAAGTATAAATCATTTATTGGTCTGATGTGTAGTTTTTGTTGCTCATCGGGTTAGTTTTCCTAAAGTAGGGTTTAGGATTAGAGGCATGTGGGTGCTGCTCCACCTGCAGAGAGGGGGCTGATTAGCTCAGACAATGACTCAGCAAGAACATCTCCTAGAATTACATACACGTATGTTTAAAGAACTGTGTTAATGAGGAAACTCCTTCAATTAGCAAAGATACAAACAATGGAAAGGGAAGATGTTCACAATAACAAGTCAATCAAAAAAGCAAGCAGCTGGAGAATGTAACGCTAACAGATTTATAAAAGTCTGAGAGAACAGAGCAGGTCAAGGGCTTTTTCTCTGCATATGCACAGGTTCTTAGCAAAGGAAAAAAAAAAAAGCCTCGTGTACATAAAATACGTTCAAAGAGCGGAGTCCCAAATCTTATTTGCTCACTCCTAAGAGCCCCCCAGGTTATTTTAGCTAAAAACAAGTTGCAGTTCTGTAGTTATTTCCTGTCCAGTATGGTAATCAAAATTCTGAAATCATTCAAACATAAGTGAGAAGAGAATTTAAGTCTGGTACTGTCTATTCTCATTAGGCCAGACGTAACAGATGAGAAACTGCCACCCTTCTTCCATGATGTCAAGAGAGGCTGACATGTCAGGGGAGGGGCAGGTAAAGAGGGAGACACAGAGACTGAGGTGATGGGGGGGGGGGATGGACATGAATTCAGGAGGTGTGAGATCATGACCTGAGCCAAACTTGGACGCTCAACAGACCGAGCCACCCAGGAGTCCTGAAATTCTCTTCTCTAATACAATGCTTTTACAACCTCAGGCATTTGGGACGAGGTGGCACAAAAAGGATTCTAGGCCCCTCCTTTTCATGCCCTGAATGATCTACCACCTCAATTTGGGCTGTGGGAATATTTGTCACGTACGGTTATTCTCTTGCAGCTATCTATATACATGAATAGAACATAGGATGCCTTGAACAGATATATACACAAAAAAGATTTATTTTTAATTCTAGCAATTCTCTTTAGTCACATGAACGGGGTGCTTCTCCTCTGCTCACCTTACCATATTGTTCTTAATCCATGAAGATTAACAAATTAAAGTCCTGTTTATAGTACCCAAGGAATACACTGCAGTCTGAAATACGAATTACCAAAATACGTGTCAGCTTATTGTCTGATACCGCCAAAAGACCATTCTTCAAATTCATGGACTTTGCTTGTCTACACAGTGCCAACAATTATATTTATTTCACTTTAGATAATTTTTCTTTCTATTCTCTGCTACAATACTGCAGTGATGAATTCAAGTTCTTTCTGCACTCTGGGAAATGCCTGCAGCAAACTCCCTGAAAGACAATCCTATAAAAATCCTTTCTACACCTGAGGGTCAGAGTGGCGTTTGAGACCTTCCTTACCTTAGGGGCAAACAAAACAAACTTTTTCAAGTGGATTATTACCTGGAAGATTCTCCCAGTAGTGTTTAGGATTGATTTCTTATCCTCTACCAGATACTGCCCTTTTGAAAATGTGGAGACTAACATTTCTCCTCAGGGTGTTGCACAGCTTTCGTTGCTATTTTACTTCTGATTACCTAGGATTTTCCTTTAGTATGCCGAGTGTGTATCTCGTTTTGAAATTACCCAAGATATAGAGAAATGTTGATGAGGAAAAAAATATACAATTAAAAATCTATGCTATTATTTATGAAAAAACCCCCACAATTTCTATCCCTCAGTCACTCCCTACTGCACTGTAATTTCTTTTGTTTATACAAATTCCACGAACTGCTCTGACCAACATCACCAGTGTCCCTCTATCTTCCTAATCATAACTTTCTCTGCTCCTCTAAGCCAGTGGACACTTTAGGCTATTTGAACCTTCATCAAAATCATGCTTTCGACTTCCACATAATATTCTCCCATCTTATTTTTTATTTTGTTCTGACAGTTGTCTTCAGTCACATGAATGGAGTCCTTGTCTACTACTCGACTTGCAATATTGCTTTCTCTCTTGGATCCACGAAGAGCAACAAATGAAATTCCTGTTTACTCTTAAGGCACATCCATGGTGTTACAGACCACATTTACAGCAACAACTTTTGTGATCCTATTTTGGGGTGGCACATTAGCATCCAAACTATTTTAATAAGCTTCCTGGACTATATATATATTAAAAGGCTAAAAGCTATGCTTATCAAATTCTTTTGCAGTTGAATATATGAATATGGCTTAGACCTAGAAAGAATGGATAAATTTCTAGAAACATACCATCTACTACAACTAGATCATGAAATAACTGAAAATCTGAACAGATCTATCACTACTAAGGAGATAACATCAGTAATCAAAAATTTCCCAACAAACCTAAGTTCAGGACCGCAAAGCTATTCAATGGCAAATTACACTAGTGGAAGGCAAATTAATATGAATACTTCTCAAAGTCTTCAAAAAAAAAAAAAAAATAGGAGTGAAACATCTCCAAACCCATTTTACAGAGTCAGCATTACCCTGATACCAGAAACCAGACAAGGACTATATAAGAAAATTACAGGCCAATAACCTTGATGAACATAGATCTAAAAACCCTCCATAAAATATTAGCAAACAATTCTACAAAGTTAGTAGCTTAAACCAATGCTAATTTGTACACACATTTCATAGCAATATTATTCACAACAGCCATGAGTAGAAGCAACACAAATATCCATTGATGAACAAATCAACAAAATATACTATATGCACACAATAAATTATTTTGCCGAAACAAAAGAAACATTCTGACATATGCTATAACAAGGATATACCTTGAACACATAATGCTAAATGAAATGAGCCAGTCACCAAAAGACCAATACTACAGGATTTGACTTACCTGTGGTATCTAAATTAGTCAAATTCATATAAGTAGAATGACTGTTGTGGGGGTTGGTGGGAGAGAGAATGGGGAGTTGTTGTTTAATGGGTATGGAGTTTCAGTTTGTAAGATGAAAAGAGTTCTGGAGATTGGTTGAAAAACATTATACTGTGAATATAGTTAACACTAATGAACAGTACACTTAAAAATAGCTAAGATGCTAAAACATAAAAACTTCTAGAAAAAAATAGCTAAAATGGTAAGTTTTATATTTATTTTAACACAATTAAAATTTAAAAAAATTGAAAGCATTTTCAAATACACACAACCCCCCGCACCCCATTTTTTTTTTTTTTACCTTAGAATTCTCCAGGTTGAAAGTCGAACACAGGACTCACTGGGAAAAATCAGGGTGTCAGCAGGGTTATGTCTCCCAAAGTTACCAGTGGAGAAACTGTTTTCTCTAGAAAAAGCTTCTCGAAAGGGTCATGTTACTCGGTGTTTATAGCCGCCTTCCTCAGTCCTTAAAACCAACAAGGTGATTTGAATCCTCTCAAGCTTAATCACTGATTAACTGCAGCTGAAAATGTGTCTCCACTTGTAAAGATCCTATGGGATTAGATTGGCGGTTCACAAACTTGGAGTTCTGGGGTGAAATCCAAAACTGGGTCCCATAACAGAGAGCAAGGAGAAACTGAAGAAAGAGTCAGGACAATCCAGACTGGGAGTGGCAGTTTTAATAAGCAAGGGAACTTACATCTGAGGTTTGTCCTGGGCAGTCAAAAGACAAAATAAATCTTTCCACCCATCTGCCAGAATCTTAGAGGTTTATATAGAGGCTTATACTAGGTTCAGCACATATAATGTCCAGATAGATTCAATAACAACTTAACTTTTCCAAGGCTAAATTCTCGAATCATCTCCCAGTGTGGGAATGGTGGGCAGAATGTAAATTCCAAAGACAGAGGAGGGGCCAGAAGCCTCTGATTGCCCAAGCACAGCCCCTGGGTCAATCAGCGGTCATGTCCTCTTGATGACCTTCTCCTACAGTTGAGCCCACCTGGATAACCCATAGCAGCTACCCATCTCAATCTCTCTTTTTTATTTTTAATGTTTATTTATTTACTTTGAGGTGGGGGAAGAGAAACAGAGAAACAGAGAGAATCCCAAGCAGTCTCCTCACTGTCAGTGCAGAGCCTGACTCAGGGCTCTAAACCATGAACTGTGAGATCATGACCAGAGCCAGAATCGAGTTGGAAGCTCAACGCACTGAGCCACCCACTCGCCCCACCCCCACCTCCATCCCCATGTCAATTTTAAACGCAACCCCTTATGTCAGGGTAGGTAGCATACCCACAGGTTCCAAGGAGTAGGGTATAGACATATGGGAGGTCATCCTGCCACCCACAGTAACACAGGAGGCAAGCTAGGTAATAAGCATTTGTTTTGCTGCCACAGTAGCAGTTATACGAGCATGGCTTTGTAGTCAGTAATCAAAACGGCAGCTCTTTAACCCTGGCATAGAAAGTGTAGTTTTGTTAATAGCTTTGGTAAAAGTGGCTTCCTCTTTCAGTAGTTTCCTGATTATGGCTGAGCTACTTGTCCCTAGAAGTTCAGCCCCAAGTCTGCTCCATTAGGCAATTTATCAGTTGGGTATACAATCTAAAATACTGTGTAATAAATCTATTTCTACAAAAATTAGCAACATTGGATTATATTGTCTGAAACTGAACTGTGGCAAGTTTGACATCTCTCTTACTAAGCAGAGAACTTCCTGACAAACAATGCCCACTGACCTGATGGGTATCTACTTTTGGGAAATCTTTAGGGATTTCAAAAAACAGCATACAAAACCTAAATTCATAATTTTATCCTCACATTTGGACCTCTTTCTTGTTCCCTGATCTGAATTCCCAGTTTAAGCCTTGGGAATCATCCAATAATAAACTACCTTTTTAAATCTCTAATATTCACTTAAGAATAAAATAGTATTACATCTCCTCAAATTCATACCTGCCTATTTTTCCCTACTCTTCATACTTCATCAACTCTTAACAAGATTACTATGAACACCTGTTAACCAATATCTCAATCACTAAAGGCTCTTTTTTCCCCCAGCTTTATGGAGATACAATTGGCAAATAACATTGTGTAAGTTTAAGATGTACAGCATAATGATTTGATATACATATATATTGCGGAATGATTACCATAATAAGAATAGTTAGACATCCATTAATCCATAACCTCACACTGTTACTTTGTGTGTGAAGGGGGAAGTGAGGACTTTAAACATCTTTTAAAACATTTTTTTTAATTTTCTTTACTTGGACAGAGAGACAGAGACAGAGAGAGAGCATGAGTAGGGTAGGGGCAGAGAGAGAGAGAAGAGACAAAATCCCGAGCAAGCTCTGCACTGTCAGCTCAGAGCCCCGATGTGGGGCTCGAAATCCAGGAACCATGAGATCATTACCTGAGTTGAAAACCGAGAGTCAGACACTTACCCGACTGAGCCATCTAGGCACCTGATTACCACAATAAGGGCAGTTAGACATTCATCAATCCATCGCCTCACATACTTTGTGTGTGTGTGTGTGTGTGTATGTGTCTATACGTGTATATGTATTGGTGAGAATTTTTAACATCTATTCTCTTAGCAACTTTCAAGTATATAATACAGTACTGCTAAATATAGTTACCATCTGTACATTACACCCCCAGAACTTAACTCATCTTATAATTGGAAGTTTGTACTCTGACCAACTTTACTGATTTCCCTCACTCCTTACCCACCCTCCAAACTACCGATTTACTGTTTCTATGAGTTCAGTTTCTTTTAGATTCCACACAGAAAGTGAGATCATACAGTATTTATCTTTCTCTGCTTGATGTATTTCACTTAGCATAATGCCCTCAAGATCTATCCACATTGTTACAAATGGCAGAATTATTTTTTACATGGATGAATAATATTCATATATATGTATATACATATATGCACACACACACATTTTCTTTATTCATTCCTCTGTTGATGGACACTTAGTTTTTTCCCATAATTTGGCTATTTTAAATAATGCTGCAATGAATATGGGGGTGCAGATATCTTTTTGAGATAGAGATTGTTTCCTTCAGATACTTAACCAGGAGTAAGAGTGCCATATTATAGTATGTAGTTTTATTTTTAATTTCTTGAGGACACTCCATACTGTTTTCCATAGTGACTGTACCAATTTACATTTTCACCAACAGTGCACAAGGGTTTCCTTTTCTCCATATCCTCTCCTACACTTGTTTTCTCTTGTCTTTTTAATAATAGCCATTCTAACAGGTATGAAGTGATATCAAATTGTGGTTTTGATTTGCATTCTCCTGATGACTAGTGAAGGTGAGCACCTTTTCATGTAACCTGTTGACCATTTGTATGTCTTGTTTGAAAAAAATGTCTATTCAGGTACTTTGCCCATTTTTAAATCAGATAATTTGTTTCTTTGTGCTATTCATTTGTAGGAGTTCCTTACGTATTTTGGATATTAACCTCTTACCAGATAGATGGTTTGCAAACATTTCCATGGGGATATTTGTTTCATTGCTTACAGAAGATTTTTTAGTTTAATATAGTCCCAATTGTTGGCTTTTTGCTCTAGTTGCTTGTGATTTTGGTGTCACATCCCAAAAATTACCGCCAAGAGGTAATTGTCAAGGAGCTTTTCCTCTGTATTTTGTTCACTGCCCTCACCAAGGCTCTTTCTGAAATGTATATTGGATCATATGACTACTTTGTTAGAAATCTCAAAGACTCCGTATCTTTTTGTCTACACTAACGTATTCACCTGAGCATACTATTTCACCTCTGCTGACTTCCACACTTTCATTTTTCATCACGATTCTAAATGCCACCCATGCTCAAGCACCCTAAAACACCCCTGGCTTCCTGAAATACTATACTCCCTCTTTTAATGACATGCTATCATTTTTAGACATGCTATTGGCCTTTATTTGAACCTCTGTCTACACATACGTGTTCCAGCTACCTAACTCTAACCTCAGCTTCAAATTTTTAGCCTTTGATGAACATCGGAATCTTTGGGTTTTTCGTTTTGTTTTATTTTGTATTGTTTTGTATTGTTTTGTTTTAGAGTAGGGGCTAGCTTGTTTTGTTTTTAATTATCTTGAGTCAAGGCATAATCCCTGGAATTTTCCACTCAATTGGCTTATGCCCAGGAAATTACTGAACGCCTAAGAAATATTCCCAAAATTGTTCTGATGCTCAGTTATGACAGAGAATTAATGTTATGGTGGTTAAACAGATCAGATTTCAGAGCTAGACAGGCTTTAGGTCTAATATAATTTCTGCCATTTCCTAATTGTATGATTGTGGACAAGTCACTTCACTGTCAAAAGTTCAGTTCATATAATAATAATAATTAGACTTTCTAAATTGTGAGTTTTTTAAAAAAAACTTTTTTAGAACAGTTGTAGATTTACAGAAAAAATTGAAAATGTAGGATAAAGCATTCCTAAATACTCTGCACCCAGTTTACCTTATTACTAATGTCTTATATTAGTATGGTACTTTAGTTACAATTAATTATTCCTAACTGATGTAGTATTAATAACTAAAGTTCATAATTTATTCATATTTTCTTAGGTTTTACATATTGTCCTTTCTCTGTACAGGATCCTATCTAAGATACCCCATTACATTTTGTTTTCAAGTCTCTCTAGGCTACTTTTAGCTATGACAGTTTCTCAGACTTTTCTTGGTTTTGGTGACCTTGACAATTTTGAGGAGTACTGCTCAGATATTGTGTAGAATGTGCTTCAAATTAGGATTTTTTTCTGGTGTTTTTGTCATGCTTAGACTGAGATGATGGTTTTTTGAGAAAAAGAATAGAGATATAAAGTACCATTCTCATCACATCATATCAAGGATACCTGTTAACATGTCATTACTGTTACACTGACTTGATCCCCAGGACAAGGTAGTACTTGTTATATTTCTCCATTGTAAAGTTGGTCATTTTTCCTTGCTTCCATACTGTGCTCTTGGGAAGGAAGTTACTACATGCGGGCTTTACTAAAGGAGTAGGGTCTATGCCCTCTTTCTTGAGGGCATGGTAGTGATGTATATTATTTGAAATTCTTCTACATAGAGATTTATCTCTTCTCCATTATTTATGTATTCAAGTCGCAAATAAATATTGGTATGTACTCATAGATATTTATTTCATATATTAGGCCATAGTTCAATAGTAATTAATTTTGTTATCCAAATTATTTGAGCTTTAGCTCTTGGGAGCTCTGTCATTTGGATCCTATGTCCCTTTGACATACCTCCAACAACATAGTTTTGTTTTGTTTTTTCAGTGATTCCTTTCTTTCTGACACCGCAAAACACTCAAAGTTCATCCTTTATATTTTTTGCCCTAGTCCTACAATCAGCCATTTATCCCAAAAAGTTCAGGTTCTTTTTATTGTAGGATGGTAGTAGAAATCAAGTTTGGGGTGCTATGAATGCTAATTGATACTGGGGTGTTAATACTTCTAGGTTCTCTCAGCTGTCAGAGCAAGGGAATATATGTGTATCCACTAATATACATATGTGTGTATAAATATATGTACTTCAAAACATATTTCTGTACATATTTCTATATGTACCTATCTGTATCTATATTATGCTAACCATTAGCTCATACTGATGTCTTCAACTCTAATTTGTTACCTACCATATGGCCATATGAATCATTCTTGACTCCTCCCTTGCTTATTTTGTGGCCATTCCCTCTGACAGTGAGAAATCTGACTCTCACAGTTCTTCATTTACTTACTTCCAGTGTGTGTATATAGGGATATCAGAATTCTAAGCTTGTACCCTCATGGGAAGTACCTGTTTCAGCTCCAAAATAGTGCTCAGGCACAGTTTCTATTCTCTTTAGTGTTATGTACTCTCTCCATTTCCAAAGTTATGGAAGTCAGCATTTTCTTCCCCTACTGTTCAGTGGGTGTTTTACCTTTGCAATATAGTTATATTATTTTGTCACATTCTGCATTCCATCCTTGGATCACCTCAATGATTGTTTTTTTTTTTAATTTGGCAAACAGTAAGGTTCATTTCTGTGATAAAAAGTTCTATGTGTAAGGTACCCAATATTACCACACCATACAGAATAGTTTCACCCCCCTAAAAATTCGTCTGCTCTCCATCTGTTTAACCCTTTTCCCCTAAAAAGGCAACAATTGATTTTTTTTTACAGTCACTATAGATTTTCATTTTCCAGAATGTAACTGCAATGACACATTACACAGCATTTTAACACTGGCTTCTTTTACTTAGGAATATACACTTAAAATGCTTCCATCATTTTCATGACTCAATACCTCATTCCTTTTTATCATATAATACAATATAATTGTATGGTGTACCATATTTTTTAAAAATCCATTTGCTTATTGAAGGACATCTTGATTGCTTCCAGCTTTTGGTGAATATGAAGAAAGGTGGTAAAACATTCATGAACAGGTTTCTGTGTGAACATGTTTTCAAATCAGTTGGATAAATGCCTAACAGTGTGATTGTTGGAGCATACGGTAAACTCTTTAGCTTTGTGAGACACTGCTAATTTGTCTTTTGAAGTGTACCATTTTTATTTACACCAGGAAAGAATGAGGGTTCTTGTCATTCTACATATTCACTAGCAATAGGCATTGTCAGGTTTTTGCATTTTAACCATTCTAATAGATGTAAAGTAAAACACAATTTTTGTTTTAATTTGATGGTCCCTAATTACAAATAATGTTGAGCATCATTTTTCATACACTCACTTGCCAACTACATATCTTCTTTGATGTTTGTTCAGATTATTTTTAAATTGGGATATTTTTCTTACTGTCCAGCTGGAAGAGTTCTTTGCAAATATTGGTTGTAAGTCCTGTACCACGTATGTGTTTTGTGACTATTTTCTTCAGTCTCTGGCTGTCGTAGACTCTAAGTCTAAAGTTCTCTTTTAGACAGCAAAAGAGTGGATGCAGGATTAAAGCGAGAGATGGCTAATGTCCGGGAAAAAAACAAGAGCCCCGAATAAGGTCCTTGCCACGTTTTTATTAGGACCAGAAGGATTGCAAACATGGCGACAGACATGTACAAAGGGACAATGAATCTGTGATCATTAACTTGTGGATGTGAGGGAAAGGGAGTCTTGAAGATATTTACAGTTAGGGGTTGGGGTTAATACAAAACAAAATCTGGGTGCCTGCTGTCAGAAGGAAGGTTGTTTACAGTGGACATGAGGCAGCACCTCTGTTTATCTTAGCTAGCCTAGGGGATGAGACAAGTGGGAATAACCTCAGGGTTAACAAGGCACCTTTTCTTTTGTTAACCATCTGACTCTGAGCTGCTTTGCCTGCAGTGCAGTGGTCAATAGTCCAATCCACCAATTTACCTAACCTGACCCTATCCTCCTGTGAAAGCAGCTTTTCTGCTACAGTACTAAACTGGGGGTGCTTCCACCCTGAATATCTAATCTTGTTTATTTCATATACCTATGTATTGGGCACCTTTGTGTCGTTTCTATTTCAGGCCTTTGTCTTTCCCTCTCTGTTTTGGGGGCTCTGCACCCCCTCTCTATTTTGAGGTGCCTTGGCACCTTCCTATTCCTGGCACCTTTATGCCTCCCTATTCTT
Source organism: Panthera uncia (assembly GCF_023721935.1). NCBI lineage: Eukaryota > Metazoa > Chordata > Mammalia > Carnivora > Felidae > Panthera > Panthera uncia. Next base: position 62,927,102 of record NW_026057577.1, read on the forward strand.
GGGGTGCCAATCTGATTTACCCAAACTCGGGTGTGAGCCTTTTATGACTTTGTATTTCTTTATGCCTTGTTAACCCATTGGTGTAAGCCCTTGGGATTTCTAAGCTTATCCCCCACATCTGGCTAATATATTAATTCTCTTAACAATGTCTTTCATGGAGCAGAAGTTTTTATTTCAATAAAGTCCAATTTATCTTTTTTTTTTCTCTCACAGATTATACTTTTGGTGTTATATCTAAAAATCCTACATTAAACCCAAGTATCTACTTTTGCTTTATTTTATTTGCATATGGTCATCTGATTTGTCCATAGTGATTTAAAAAATATATAATTTTCCAATTAATTCATTTTGCTCCTTTGTGATAAATTAGTTACTTTATTATTAATTACTATATGTTGTTTTCTTTTTCTTTTTCTAGGTTCTCTTTTCTCTTTCATTGACCTATGTGTCTATTATTTTCCCAACACCATGCTGCCAATATTACTGTAGCTTTATATTACATCATAAAATCTGGTAGTAGTATCCATATGTAGAAAATAGCTACTGGTATTTTGACTGAAGTTGCAATAATTTATATATCAGTCCAGAAAGAATTGACACATTAACAATATTGAGTCTTCTCTCCATTAACATGAATATCTTTCAACTTATTAGATCTTGGATTTCTTTTATCAAAGTTTTATAGCTTACACATACAGACTCTATACGTATTTTGTTAGAAATATAACTAAGTATGTCAACTTCACCGCTATTATAAATGGTGTTAATTTTAAATTTCATATTCCAATTGAACATTGCTAATATATAGAAAACCAACTGACCCTTGTATGTTGATATACCCTGTGACTTTGCCATACTTGCTTATTATTTCCAGGAGCTTTCTGTTGTTGTTGTTGTTGTTGATTCTTTGGGATTTTCTATATAAACAATCATGCCATCTTTAAAAGATAAAATATATAAAATCAATAGAAATAATGAACAGTTGCAATGGTGCAAAGAGACTACACCTACCAGCACTATCAGACACAGATGTTGATATTATTAATATTTACTACATTCAAGAACATAAAAGATATATTAATGATTTAATTAAACTCAAAATATTAAAATAAAAATGATCAGGTGAAAATTATAGGGGTAATTAAAAAGTAGAACCAAAAAAATGTATATAAGAGAAGATGAGATAAAGCTGAATTAAAAAAAAAAGACTAAACTAGAATATAAGTTAGTAGAAACGGTACTGAATGAATATTGAAAGAATTAAAAAATAGAAAGCAGAGAACACATGGTAATATAGACATAGAGGATACTGTGAGAAAATCCACTATGTGTATAACTGGAAGACCTGAAAAGGAGAAAGAGAGGGAGTGATAAGGTAGCAAGCGTATTAATTGAAGAGATAATGGGTGGAACTATGTCTGCTGGGACTGCCATAATAAAATACCACAGATCAGGTGGATTAAACAACAAAAACCTCACCCAGTTCTGTAGAGTAGAAGTCTGTGACCAAGGTTCCAGTAGGTTTGATTCTTTTGAAGTCTCCTTGGCTTGTAGATTATCATTTTCATGCCATATCCTCACGTGGCCTTTTCACTGTGCTCATGCATCCCTGGGGTCTCCTCTTATAAATACTCCAGTCTTGTTCTACTTAAGAATTTTGGTGGAACACAATGTAGTCTATAACTAGAACTTCACAAATTTGTTTAAAACACACACACACACACACACACACACACACACACACACACATTGATCAACATACCCAAGAGCTATGCATAAGCACCCAATCATATGGTAGTTTTAATTCAAATATTTGATAATTAAATTAAATATAATTGGAGTGAAGATTCCAGTGAAAATACAAAGATTGTTAGACTGTATGAAAAACTGAAGTCAAACACTGTATTATTTGTAAGAAACAAAATGTAAGATTACAGAAAATGGGAGGTTGGAAAATAGAATATGCAGAAATACCAAAGGACACTGATGAAGTTATATGATTATCAAAATAGAATTCAAAAAGTTAGTAAAAATATATCACAGATGAAAGTGTAACCATTATAGGGATGCCTGGGTGACTCACTTGGTTGAGTTTCCAACTCTTGATCAGGTCACAGTCTCACAGTTTGTGAGCTCACGCCCCACACGAGGCTCTGCGTGTACAGCATGGATCCTGCTTGGAATTCTATCTACCTGTCTCTCTGCCCCTACCCCAGTCATTCTCTCTCTCTCTCTTTCTCAAAAAAAATAAAAACTTAAAAAAAAGAAAGTGTAACCCTTTATTTTGATAAATAATGAAACCCAGAAAAATACAACACAATTAAAAACATGTACATTTTAAAATATGGTATCGAAATATATAAAGTGAAATTGGAAGATCTGAAAGGAAAAATAGACAAACTCAGGACTGTACTGGAGAGCTTTAGCTATCAATAAAACGTAGATATGTATTTGAAAACAATGTATAAACTTTCAACAGCAGAATTAATTACTTAATCTACATACATCATTATATGTTAATATATGTGTATTTTTAAATATTTTTTTAATGTTTATTTTTCACAGAGGGAGAGAGAGAGAAAGACTGAGAGAGAGAGAGAGAGAGAGAGAGAGACAGAGAGAGAGAGAATGAGTGGGGGAAGGGCAGAGAGAGAGGGAGACACAGAATCCTAAACAGGCTCCAATCTGAGCTGTCAGCACAGAGCTGTCAGCAGGGCTCGAACTCACGGACCATGAGATCATGACCTGAGCCAAAGTCAGACACTTAACTGACTGAGCTACTCAGGTGTCCCAATATATGTATATTTTTAAATGTTTATTTATTTATTTTGAGAGAGAAAAGGGTGTGCACTTGGGCATGCAGGAACAGGAGAGGGGCAGAGAGAGAGAGAGAGAGAGAGAGAATCCCAAGCAGACTCTGTGCTACCAGCATAAAGACCAATGTGGGGCTTGATCTCACAAACCCTGAGATCATGACCTGAGCCGAAATCAAGAGTTGGACACTTAACCCACTGAGCCACCTAGGTAGCCCCCCACCCCTTTTTTTGAAGTTTATTTTCTTTTTAATCAGTAATCTCTATACCCAGCGTGGGGCTTGAGCTCACACCCTCGAGATTAAGAGTTGTGTGCTCTTCTGACTGAGTCAGCTAGGCACCCTGTATGCTAATATATATTAATTTGTGTGTATTATAATATACATTAATTTACATATATAGAATTCAAAGCCAAACAGCAAAACGAACATTCTTTTAAAGCACTTATGGGCTTTGTACAGAAATGACCATATGCTAGTATATTTCAGCAAAATTTAAAAGGCTGAATTTATATAGAGTATATTTTCTAAATTCATTGCCATTACCTAGAAATAAATTTATCATATGTTTAGGAATAAAGGAATATAATTTAAAATAGCAGGTGAAAAATAAAGTCACAATGGTGATCAGAAAGTGTTTTGAGCTGAATGACAAAATGAAAATACTACAAATCAAACCACTGAGATACAAGTGAATCTATCCTTAGAGAAAAACGTGTAGCTCTAACTGGATTTTGTAGGAAAGGTTTTTAAGAACAGCTAAAAGGTACACAGGTGTTTTATGTTCAAAATCAATTGACAAACACTTAGACTCATTGCTATAGCCAATGAAAAGGAACGCTGGGGAATGTAATATTTTACGATGCGTCTAGACAACATTTAACAAAAAAGATGTATATTACTAGGGGAAAACAGGAAAATATATATGGAATTCAGTTAGCAGCAATTGCCACACAGTAGCGGTTGGTAAGAGAAATGTGAGCCTGACTCCCATGGACTTAATTTTCCCATCACATGTGACCTGCGCAGAATGTACTTATAGTTTCCACTGTATTTCTTAGCATGATCATGTTTACCTGCAGTAACAATCTCAAAATCTCAATGGTTTATCAGAATAAAGCTTTACTTTATGTCTGTTGCAGAGTCAAATGTGAATTAAAAGGGTGGGAGATGGATGCTTGTTCTGCTCCAGGGGGTCATTCAGAAACCTAGGCATCTTCTCTCTCTTACCCTAGAACCCAGGAGTCCTCTGGCTTCTGAATCTCCTGTATCTCTCTTGTAGACAAAAGGAGAGAGAAGGTTTGGAGGATTATATGAACATCTCCCATAGTAATTTCAAATGTGGTATACGTCACATTTCATTGGCAAGCACTTAATCACATGATTCCACCTACAAAGGGGGCTGGACACTGTAGTCTGCATGCCTAGGATGAACACAGAAACAATTTCCCGACCAGAAGGCCAGTTTTTGCTATGTACACAGTTCTCTAGTACATAATTCCTTAAACAATGCTAATAGAACTAGAGTAGCAATATAATATTCTTCTCAGAGTATATGTTATAGGTAAAAACATTTTGGAATTAAATTAATCCCACTTTACACTGAAGTACACCTTACAGTTGTGAATTATAATATGTCTTTCAAAACTACCATTATTTCTGAAATATCCTTATGATTGATGTTGAAGAAAGCATGGTTATTTACCTATTTTTTAAACATTTTTTAAATGTTTATTTATTATTCTGAGAGAGAGAGAGAGAGAGAGAGAGACCATGAGCAGGGGAGGGGCAGAGAGAGAGGGAGACACAGATTCTGAAACAGTCTTTAGGCTCGGACCTGTCAGTGCACAGCTGGACTTGGGGCTTGAACTCATGGACTGCAAGATTATGACCTGAGCTGAAGTCAGATGCTTCAATGACTGAGCCATCCAGTCACCCCTACTTATTTTTATATATCAGATAGAAGAACTTATTTTTAAATATAATGTTAGGAGAACAAAAGCATTTTTTATCAAATGTGGCCAACTTTTTTAAACTTCTATCATGAATAAAATGCTATGAAAATAGGTTTGTTTCATGGTGCTCCTGGTTTTTTTACTAATTAAAATTTATTACAGAAATAATATATAACCAAGGATGATTTATTCCACTTAAAATATTCAATATGGCCTTAACATTACAAAATGTATGTCCTTATCAAGTATGAGTCCACCAAATGTGATTTCAAAGAGAGCAAACGATTTCATTAAACAAGATACCACTGAATGTCTACCATCTAATTCAATACAAATTTGATGACAAGTGTCTCTTTCAAAGTTGTTTTTCCAATATTTTTAATTGTGCATATGTCATAAAAATGAGGTCCCCAAATGATAAAATAAAAACTATTAGAATAAACAAAGTAATACAGATGAATTAAATAAACTATATTGTGATTGCTGAAATATTAGCTAAAATATGGTTATTCTATTTTCTAAGCCTCTGGAAAAAACATTAACATAACAAAACACAAAACAGCTACAATAACTTCCTAGCATTCCTTTCTTATAGGAAAACTTGTTGATTTTCCTGCTGAATTGATATACAGTATTTACTTCTGTTGCTGACTCCAGCACTTTGTTCCATCTCATTAATTCAAGGAGTAAGAAACATTAAGGAACATCAGGAACATCATTAATCCAAAGACCATTTCTGGCCATGCCTAAGTGAAGCTATTAAAGATATTTCAAGATCTGACTAAAATAGTTATTAAAAAGCCTAACCACTATGTCTCAATTTATTTTCCTAGATAATTGTTACATCTTTGTTTTGGGTCATGGATTGATACATGTCTTTGGTTTCATTTGCTGCATTATTTTCAGGCCAAGGTGAAAAGAAAATCTAAGTTACAATCAAAACTACAAAAAATCTCAAGCTAAGTTTTAGAATTTTCCCATATCATAATACAGTTTTGTAGAAGGTCTGGTTTACTTAGAATCATTAGACACTCTGGTGTATGGTTCCTCTTTCATAGTCTGTATTAAGCAGAAAGTTCAGTTGTTATTCTATGTTTGTTTAAGAATTGTAATTATATATCACTACCTGATTAAGAAGTTCAACGGTGCATTACAGGTACATATATGGGCAAGCAGCATGAGCTTTCTGAATTGATTTTTATTTAAATGCATGCTACTTTGGGTTTAGTATAATTTTACCACCCATTTATAATTTTACATTTAAAAGTGTGATTATTTCATTAATATCTGTTTCCCCACAAGATTGATAGCCTCATGGTGACAGTGACCTTATCTATTTCTCCACCCTAGCCCAGATAATGTAATCCCTGCTATACAGTTAATAGTTGATGAATGTTTGATTAACAAAATTAAATTAATCAAATACACTGATAGAAAAATAATAAAATGTATAAATTGTTTTATTCTGGATTTTTTTTCTGTCCATATTAATGATTAATTTAATTTTAAATGGTGGCAGGGGAAGATACATACCTGCATTGATGCACGTAACACCCATACTCTCTCTCTCTCTCTCTCACACACACCCACCCCCCCGCACACACACACACTTTTTTTTTTTCTAAATTACCAGACATGGAAAGAGTTTAAAGTAACTAAGTCTGACATAATGATTATTTTCCCTCCAGTTATTCAAATACATTGACATCAGGTCCAAATGTATTCATTTTTTACTTTTAGATTTTTAAATAGTCATTTTTCTATGTATTTCTTTTTATATGACTCAAGGGACAAGGATTTCTAGGGAATTGCCCAGAACTACATAAATTATGTCTCTAAACTAGCCAGGATTTTTTAAATTTTTTTTTTTATTTTTGGTTGATACTAGTTAATCATCCCCATTAAAATGGGGTGGATGCTTTTATTCCTAAACTGAGATCCTATACTTTCAGTCCGTTTTATCTTCTCTCTTAGTAATTCTTAGAGCAATTGTAATTATCATCTTGTGTTTTCCCAAACCTTCATCATAAAACTCACTGAAGCTCACTTCCCACTTAGCACTGTATAGACCCAGAATCCGTAATACGGTTCATGGATCCATCCTGCTCTGCATCAAAGCCATCAAAGGCACTTTGAATCTAGAGGCAGCATGCTATAGAAGAAAGAGAAATACCAACTACAGTTGTTACAAAACTTAGAGTTCATTTCCAGTTTTGGCCTTCAGAAGCTGTTTAAGCATGTGTATTCTCCTAATGTTTCTGATCTTGGGATTTCTTATCTGCAAATGGTGATCATTCTATATTAACAAAGTTAATAGCACTTACCTTATTAATAATTATAAGCTACATATATGTAAGTTACTCAGAGAAGTCAGTTTCTGGCTACAACATTAGAATGACTAATTATTAGCTGAATTCAACAAAAGTATAATGTCATCTGGGAAGGAAGCCATTGAAAAGAACATAAGGAACCTTACAAAAACAAATTTTACTTGGTCAAAATTTTCTAAGGGATTTCTCTCGTTATAAAAATGTCACCATAGCACAACTTCACATTAGATTTCCTTATTTAACAACAAGGCTGGACTGAGTTTCTGCACTCTTCTGGAAGGCAAGAGACTTCCAGTTATTTCTAGTCATACGCGTACACATTTTCATATTAACCTAAAAATATTTTAATAAAATTACAGAGTGGAAGAAATTATCTAGAACACCTAGTTCTAAACTTTTTTAAAACAAAACAATTGATATAGAGGGTAATTATGACTTTCTCATGGTTTCTTAATACCAAACAGAGAGAATAAATGTCAAAACTCTTCATTCCTTCTAGCATACTGGCTCTGATCTCACTGATTTGCTAAGGTCCAGTTCCTTTCCATTCTCCAATTCCTGTTAAATTAAAACAAATTCTACCACCAAAAGAATCTCCTGCAAAATTACACCGACTGGGTCTTTTCCAAGTTCAGAATCTTCTTGCAATGGAAGTACCTATATTTCTATCTAGTTCTTGTGCTTTATGATTAATCATGATATTTGCATAACCTCTGTATTTGATCTGCACCACTGAGGAAAAGACAGAGAAGGAAAGCATGAGTGGTTAGTGACTGCTAGAGTACTTTGCCCATAGCCTGTGGTATGAAAGGACACGAGTGGGTTTAAAGTTCTTGGAAATAAAGAGTCAGAAATCCAAAAGTGAGTAGAGACTTCAGAATTTGCCAGCAGATCCCACTAGGTTAGTATTTATAATCCAATCTGCTGGAGTTTATGAAGCAGAAGAGTGAAAAATGTGAGACTCTGCTTGAGGCTGAAAACAAAAGAAGAGTGCCTCATTCTGACTTATGAGACTTATAGGCCAATAAATCTAACATGAGAAATACCATCCTTTAAAAATGAATACATGTTCATCTGTGATTTTGATCTCTAAAAATGATCTTGTTTTGAGAAATAGATTTGAAACGTTGAGCCACTCAGGTTTGCTTACATTCTCTACACTGTATTTATTTGATGCTGGCTAGTGTAAAATGATCATCAAACTACTCATCAAATCTAACAGACATTAAATATTGAAAGACAACTTCACCTGGCATGGACATGTTACTGAAATGATTCTACAATATGGATGCTATATCATGCTTGAGGGGCACTCTTCAGAAACATAGAACTCTTTAGAAACCCTTTTCTTTATATAAAGAATGACCAAGCTCAAGTGCAAGATGAGAATGGGATGACACAGAAATTTGTGATCACTTCTGCATCCCTAGTTTAAAATTTCAATGATACATTCTTATACTTAATAAATTATACTAAAAGAAAATGAAATATTTAAAACTCATGATTTCCTAAATATTTAGCTACATTTTACTACTGTATACACTCTTGGAGTTCTTTACATCTATTGTATCAGTGGGGTGAAAATAGTATGTAAGGGTGGGTTACTGAATATCTCTTCTCAGATATGTTCAGAGATGTTGGAGTCATGAAATTGGTCCTAGCTGGTAGGGTCTACAACACAGAAATTGTCAAATACTATAAATCAGTGATTGACTTATTGATTGATTATTGTCCCTTTTTTAGTAAAAGGTGAAAGATTTATGCGATCTAAAGAGAAACCAGAGTATTATTGTCCCTTTTTTAGAAAATATGATAAGGAAAATACAGTAATGAAGATAAAACTTTAAACGATGCTGTGTCTGCAGTTGTTATGTTGTGAATAGCACAAAACATTTAGAACATTTTCTTCTAGTATTCAAAAACTATCACCTAAGTTACCAAAGAAGTCACTCTTGCCATTGACTAGTGACAGAAGTTCAAACATAGAATGTGTCTTCTTTGTTTCACTTTTGTCTTACTCTGGAACGTAAACAAAAATATCAACCAGGATTAATATCAGAATTATACTTGTCAATGATGTAAGTGACTATTCTGTTGTACCAGATAGTAATTAAACATTTATTCATGACTTTGAGACACTACCCTTGATAACAGAATTGTTAAATAGTAGACTTTGGAAGAAATGGCAATTCAATTTAGAGTTATAAGTATGCAGAATTCTTGATAAGGAAATTGTTTTACATGTCCCTCATAGTAGAAAGCTTTTTAATAACTTAATATATGTATGTACACACATGCTTTTTTTCTCTCAAAGACCCAGTTTCAAAATTTTGTCAGCTCAAAGAGAAAGTCTTGATATCATATAGAATGATTTCTGATGAGTTTTGGTTTCTACCTGGAACTATTACAAAGTTTTGAACAGATGACAGGCAAGATCTAATTTTTAAAAGAATCGTTCTCTGATACTGTATTGAGAATAGACTGATGGTTATAACCTAGCATCAGTGACCCCTAATTTTTAGATAGGGGCCCATGACTTAGGATAAAATTATGTTTCCTAGACAATGCTTGCGCTAAGCTGGGCCCATGTGATTGAACTCTGGCTAAAAGGTTGTGGGTGAAAGTAATGGGCACAGCCTCCGGATTACTTAAAGGAGAAGTATATTATGTTTCTTGTCTACATATGAGGAACTGAGATAGGTCAACTGAAGTATCTTGTCCAATGTCATACAATCAGTAAACAAGAAACCTGCATCTCAAACTCAGGTGGCTTCTTTCTAGAATCTGTTTGAAGCCACTATATTAAAGGGCCTTATAATATGTGATGTTTTTTCACACCAGTATGTGTCAGATGGTGGTTTAAAATTACTAGAGGATTTAAATTTCCAGTATATATTTTAAGCAGTCAATACAATTTCATTGAAGTCAAGATGGGTTGGGTCACCTGGGTGGCTCAGTCAATTAAGTTTCCGATTCTTGATTTCTGCTCAGGTGATGATCTCATGCTCATGGGATCAAATCCCACATTAGGCTCCACGCTGAGTATGAAGCCTGCTTAAGATTCTCTCTCCCTCTCCCTCTGACCCTCTCTTCAGCTCACACTCTATCTCTCTCTCAAAATAAATAAATATTTTTAAAAAGTCAAGATCGGTTGGGGAGATGGACAGATGGATGCCTTGGTCTGTGGATCAGAGGCTGCTGCAAGATACACAGCATTGTCTTGTAACTCACCGCTTGCATATCATTTCAGGTAAAATAAATTTAATCTGTATGATTGTGGTTGTGTATTTGTAGATACACACACATATACACATGTACACACACATACATGTGTATATGTGTGTATCTATGTATCAGTGATAAACTTAAAAATTTCAAAAATATATGCCTAAATGACGATTTTTAGTTTAGCCTACATTTAGTTTATGCAATTTTAATTCAGCATCATAGACACTATTATTCTAAGTCTCAAGAATGTGATCACTCAGAAATCATAAGAGCATAACCTAGTTTGGCTTTATTTCTGAGAAAATAAAAAGGCATGTTTGGAACCATTAAGTGATTTAAAAACTACCAACGTGCACAGTTACTTACCTCCAAAACACAACAAACTAGAAGCAAACATGGATTTTGACTTCTTGAATGATAAATAAGGGTCTCTGAATTCCAACAACTTTGCATTTGCTTTCTGTAGCCTCAGCATAATCACTGCCAACAATTTCAAAATATGAAATATTTCAAAGAACTTTATACAAAGCCTGTCAATAATTTAATTTGCAGATAAGATGAAACCAGGAGAGCAGCAAAAATTGACAACATACCCGAAAGAACACTATATTATTATAAAATGCCAAAGTCTAAACCTAAAAAAGCATGTTAGGAGAAAGTTTTCAAATTACTGTGGCTATCATACTTTAATTTATTTTAGTGTGGACTTCTCTGTTGTCACAAATGATATGAGTGGGTAGACATGGCTTGACAAGCCTGTCTTAGCATCAGAACGGCTATGAAGAATAGGTCATATCCAAGAGAATGTTATTGAAGACACCCTCTTTTGTAAAACTTCAAATTGGATGGAGAAATTTGAGGGAAGAAGAGTTCAATCTTTCTCTGAAGCACTGAAAACTGTTTTTATTGAATCACCGGAAAAGGAGAGCACAGACTCTGTGAAATATAGCCATGGTAAAATGTGTGAATTCCTGTGGAAGGTGGAAAGCAATTTTCACAAGATTGGACTGTGAGGGTGTAAAGTTTAAAGAAGTTGCTTCTACAGCTAGATCCCAGTTCTCCAGTAGAAGAATACCCTCCCCTCCACCCATAGTGAAATAGTAGCACTGGAACTAGTAAAATTTGATGTGGTAAAGTGTCCCTTTTGAGTTTACAAGGAATAAGTTCTTCAAGAAATAGTAACACTTGAGGATCTTAAAATACCTGTAATATAAGACTCTATTGCAGGATGCTGTGTGGGTTCAAATGCAGAACGCTACCTAAAGATTCAAAAGCCAATTGCCTTAGTAATTGCTGCAGCTGAATCATAAAGTGTACTTTCTTGCCATTTCTTACTAAATGGTCTGAATAAATGTAAATGACTGTGAGACTAAGTTTAGTCCTATACACAAGTGCAGATGAAATGAAAAAAAAAATCATTTACTAAATTTTGTTGAACTCAGTTCATACTTCCATCTGTGGGTATTGAACTCAAGTAGAAAATGTAGGCCATGCTTTTAAAACAATTACCTTTGTCCAGGGCAGTGTTTTAGATTTCATTTTAGCACTAGGATTTCAGATGAAGTAGCTCAGAGCCCACAGAAGTGAGCATGAGGAAAACATTCAGGGATGCTGTCTTTACAGGTAACTTCAAGTTGAGTGATGTATTTCTTTTTATGACTTTACATGTAACTTGGCTTGTGACTTTCTTTTTAGAAAGTTATCACAGAAATTATAAATGCAAAAACCTTTTTATTCTTCTCTCACAAGAACATAAACTGATGTAAACATGCATGTGTCTGAACACATATACACACATATATAATTTGGGAAGAAGGCCACAAAAGAATAAATTAAAACCAAAATTATTCATTCTAATGAAAGCAAAATAAAACTCAAAGTACCAACTTTAAGCAGTATTGGGTTAATTTCTCTCACGAAAAGAAGACAGATGTAGAAAATTCAGTTTTAATACAGTAGATTCACTTCTTAGGATCTAAGTCTTTTCCTTTTCTTATTCTGCTATCTTTGGCATGTGACTTTAATTTTTACGGTGTAAAGCTGGCCATTCTACTTCCAGAGATGTGATCTCCAATCCAGGCAAAAAAAAAAAAAAAAAAAAAAAAAAAAAAAAAGTGGGGAAGGTAAATGGAAGGGGGTGGGAGGTGGTCCCCTGATTCCATCCACTTTTCAAGTGATTTCTGGGAGCCCCACCAAGCAATTTCTGGTTATGCTTTTTCCTTTTAAAACTGGATCCTTGGCTATCCTAGTTACAAAGAGTAACGAAAGGTTAATGTGTTAGCATTTTACAATGTTATAACGAAGGAGGCCCAGGGACACCCAATCTGTATAGCCAATCATCATGCCTGCCACAGCAAATCCATAACTCAAATACTTCAACGTTATGGAAGTGTTTCATCACTTATTTCTAGACCAGTGAAACAAACTGTTTAATATTAGTTTTTCCAATATACTATAATTCAGATATTGGATAATAAAATTAAATGAAAGGAAAAAAATAAAGACTTTTCTTATATTTAGAGACACTCTCATTCTCAAAGGCATTTGTAACAAGAAGTTAATATACATCATATAAAATGACTGTAATATACTTTTTGAAAGTCCAAAAAACAGTATTTTGGTTGATTATTTCAGTAATTCTGGTTAAATTACCAGAATTTAGGCTAAAGAAGATTCTTAGCTGTTATTACTAAAAAACTTTTAAAAGTTCTCTAATTTCTTTGTTGTGATTGAAACCATTAAATATTTAACAGTGCCGAAAATATTAAATGATGTTCTATATTTTTGCCAATATAGTTCATGGCTGAAAGTTCCTACTTGTGGAGCTCTCTAAAAACAGGTAATTTCAAAATCCCTCTCCCAATAACTCAGAATAATTACCAGAGCCTTGAATTTTCTCTGAGACACCCTGGATCACAAATATGAACACCCCTGCTAGCATTTACTATGTTTAGTATTACATTCAAAGTCTACAAACTGAAGAAACAGGCAGTATTTTCTGTTTTCTTCATCTGCCTTTTTTCTTACTAAATAAACTGAACATATTATGTGAAATGTCATGGAAAAAAGTTTAGTGAACATGGCTAACTTTGTAATAAAAAACAACAACAACTTTTGATAACCTCTGTTAGATTTGATGGAAAAATATCCTGTAAACTGCTATGCACAGGGCAGGGGAGAGGTTTGTGTTGCTCCTGGGAATGCATGGGTAGGTACATGAGAATAAAAATAAAAGACTTTGAGAGAAATTGGATACCTTAGGCCTTGAGGTGGGTGTTGGGTCCTGTCAATTACAACTCAAGTTTAGAAACACTTGAGTGGGATTCTTGTGAAAATTGGACGAGGGAGTTGAATTTTGTACACAATAGTTAAGGGAGAGGAAGAGAAAACTACTCAAGGCAGCAGAATCCAAATGTTCAAGAAACCCTCAGCTTGTATTTGCATAATATAGACTTGAAGAAAATTGAGTTTGAAAGTTGAGACTGTTTTCCTTTAGTAGTAAATAAATTGCATGTTCTTGATCTGAACATAGCACAATTTTAAATAGAAGCAAAGGGTTTTTGTTCAGAGTTCTTTGATTAAATGAAACAAATTAAACGGGCTGACTTGTAGCCCATTATAGAACTTAGATTTCCAAGGGCTTTAGTCTGCTGGAAAGTAAGGAAAGGTAATTCTCTTAATTGAATGTATGTATATATATTCATGGGCTGAATAATGGCCCCTCCAAAAACGCTTATGTCCTAATCCCTGGAACCTGTGAATATGTTACTTTACATAATTTTATTAATGTGATTCAATTAAGGATCTTATGACAATAAGATTATCCTAGATTATCCATCCAGGTGGGGCCAACATAATTATGGGTTCTTAGAAAAGGGGGTTTGGGTGACTCAGTTGGTTCAGGGTCTGACTCTCGATTTTGGCTCAGGTCATCATCTCACCAACATGAGACTGAGCCACGGCGTTGGGCTAAGTGGGGAGCGCAGAGCCTGCTTGGTATTTTCTCTCTTTCCCTTTCTCTCTGTCCCTCCTCCACTCATTTTCTCTCTCCCTCTCTCTCACAAAATAAATAAATGAGGTTTAAAAAAACTAAGAGGGAGGTTGGAAAAACAGAGTCAGACAAGAAGATTTGAAGATGGAAGCAGAGGTTGGAGATAAGAGAAGATGCTATACTGTTGGCCTTGAAGATGGAGGAAGGGGCCACAAGCTTAGGAATGTGGGCATTTCCAGAAGCTAGAAAAACAAGGAAATTGATTTCCTCCTGGAGCTTCCAGAAAGAATACAGTCCTACCAACACCTGGTAGACTTATGATCTCCCGAATGCGAAGATAATAAATTGGTGTTGTTTTAAGACACTAAGTTTGCAGTAATTATTATAGTACCAATAGGAAACCAACACACATAATATTTTGAGACTACCATTAATTTCTGTGTTTGGCACGTCTAAGATTGGAAGATTTATTTTCCTTCCAACTCTACGTGAACCTGAATTGCATAGCACTTAAATGAAAGGTTTTCTTACTACTCTAACATATTTCCCTCTTTCAACACATGACCTTATTGTCAAGGTGTGGCCCATCGTTAGCATTTTCTTTCAGGAAAAATTGAATCTTTTCCTAATTCCTATTTTTGTTTTCTCTCATAACTACCACAGGTATTTCATTGTTACTGCTACTGGGCATGGGTCTTTAGAAAGTATTATTCCATTTTTTATAAGCAAGCCAAATACAGGTTTATTGTACTCTAAAGGTCAGTGCACAATTACTGGGGTCACTAATTGACTTTAATTTTTTATGGGATTTTCAGAAACTTGTAGTATATGTTCAGTCTGCATTTGCTATAAAAATGATTTAACAATTGGCAGTATTTCAAAAGTCTTAAAGAAAACACTGTCTGGACAAAAAGCACTGGTGAACTATAAATGTTTCATCAAGGCTAGGTTTCACCTAGGCTACGATGAGGAAATCCTATGTTGTAGAACAACTCTATGATAGGAATCAACTAAAAGCAAAGGAACAGTATATGTGACTGAAACCTACAGGGGAAAAAAAAAGGACGCTTTGATGATTTTACTTCTGTCATTTGTCTATTTTTAAATAAACTGAAAATATAATAGAGGAACTATACCAGTATAATTTAATGTACTACACTGTATTGTTTATTGATGGAATATAGAAGTAGCAAAATTACATTACTTCAAAACTTATTCTATGAAATTAGTTCAATTTCTGCTGCTTCTATCCATAATTTGTATTATTTCTGCACAACAGCTTTTGTTTATGATTTATAGACTTCAGGAGGTTTTGTATTTAAAAAAAAATTTTTTTTAAGACAAGATATCTACATTGAGTGGCAATCCAGATATTCCTGAAGACCCTTGGAATTACTCCACTACTGTTCTTAACATATTTGCTTCCATGTTACAATGAACATAAAGAAGCAAATTTATCAAACAGTAATCTTTTAGCTTCCTTAAAACAATGTCTAAATTGTTCAAATGGCTAAAAAACTTCATAGTTCTTGTATGTCTCTCTACGCACAGTTTTCCTTGGGCATTACATTTGGTGTTTAATTTCATTTGCTATTTCATTAATGAGGTGAAATTAATTTCACTTAGGCAATATTTCCATATTATGCCTGGGTATTTGATCAATAAACCATATATTTATTTCAATGTTATATATTGATTATATATTTTATGTATATGTAAACATAGGAGTCTATGTGTATATACATAATTTTATATAAGTCTATGTGGCATTAACATTTTGTGTTCCAAAATTTCTAAGTCTACAGGTCATATGTTTATATAAGCAAACTCATACATTTACAAATATGCTATTTTCAGTAATGAACTGAAGTCTATTAAAATATATATTGCAATAATTTCTAAACAATAATCTCTAGTTAATAATTTCAATTATAGAGATTAAGTTAGATAATTAGTGTTAATGATATTTTTAGCTACTTATTCAGTAATATAGAGGTTATAAAATTCAAATAGTCTATATTTATGGGGGCCAGAACCACCTTAGTACTCCACTACAAGCCCAGTAAACTCTCAGTAGCAAGAATAAACTCTACCTTTTTTGACAGGAAGCAAGCAGAATGCACTTTTCCATTCCTTGGAGAGATAAACTGAATTAGGTACATGCAGTATTGTGGTATAAACCAAGGTAAAGTGGGTAATGGAGTTTATATTAGCAACTGCACAAATGAAGTATGTGTACCTGGTCATGAACAAGAAATTGCTCATGAAAATATACAAGAAATGATACTTCTTTGAACTTATTTGTAATTTGAAAATCATTTTATTTATATCACCACATTTAATATTCAACAACAGCCCTGTGAAGTAGATATTTTTATCTGGCTTCATGGAGAAGTCAAGTGCATTTTTCCAGTTCATTGGGCCATTAATTGGAGACGTATAGACTATTATGCTGGTAGTAAATGCACTGTTCTTTCTGGCCATATGTATGATTTATTGGAAGCTGGATTTTCTTTTACTTGGGACTTTCCTCCATATCAGCCACATATGAACCAGAAATTGACTTTTTCCTTAGGCCTAAAAATAATTATGTAGGCCTATTGAAAGGTTGGGGGTCTAAATGCTGAGACACTATTCTCTTTGCAAAGTTTGTGTAGGATCTCTTTCAAAGGATCTCTACTAGTGAATTCACACCCTCTGTGTGAGTGTATACAACAAAACCAAATGAACCATGACAAAGTACTTCATATTAGAATGGTTTGTTGAGGGCTAACAATAAGATCTCTCCAGATGTGCTTAGCCAAATTGTATACCAAATTGTATACTAACTTAGAGCACCATTAAAATGTCATCAGAAAACTCTCTATTCTATGGTGATGTTTTTGCTTGGAGTCATGAAGATAAAAGCCTAAAATGCATTTTTCAGGCAGATATGTAATTAATTTTATTAAACAAATCATATGAAATGTAGTAATACAATATAGGGACACAGAAAATATTTGTTCTCTCTTCTGTTTCTCTGTGCCCATTGTTTCTCTCTGTATCATTGTTCATTTCATGTGTCAGCTTGACTGAGCCACAGTCTCCAGATTAAACATTATTTCTGGGAGTGTCTGAGAGTGGCATCATCAAATCTCTTGATGGTCTCAATATAACAAAAAGCAGACGAAAGGAGAACTGTTTTCTTTCTTGCTTATTTGAGGTGGGACATTGGTCTTCTGCTTTTGGACTGGAATTTATATCATCATCTCCCATAATTCTTAGATTTTCAGGCATAAACTGAATTATACCACTAGCTTTTATGGTCTCCAGCTTGCAGATGCTAGATCATGGGACTATTCATATCTACTTATCATGTATGTATGTACATACGTATGTATGTATGTATGTATGTGTCTATCTATCTCCTAGTGGCTGTTCCTGAGTCTTTTTTTCAAAGTTTTAGCTGAGATAATCAGATTGGCCCAACCTCTTATACACTCTTAGTACATTTTAGTGTGGCCAACCTGTGGGGTTGTGCTGTGGCTCATTGTTCAGCCAATAGTGACAGTGAAAACAGATTCTTTGAGAAGAGGCATCAGAATGGCAGGTAAGATACAATTATATAACATATGTTAAAAAAGATTACTGCCACTAAGCTCTAGAATAGAACGTGTCAAAGAGAAACTGAATTTATCAAAGGGAAATCATGTTTATAAATTAATAATATATTCATGAATAATTAATGATCTGAAAAGGATATTACACACTTATTAGAGTTAGTAGGATGAAGAAGGATTCAAAGATCCATTTGACAACATGTTCTACATAGAATACGGTATTCAACTGATAAATACAGTTATTGTGTTTGACCTTAGACAAAAACCTAAGACTGTATATACCCATGTGTTACGAAATTGAAGTACAGTTGAACATTTTTTTGTTTTCCTCCTGTATTTTGTGGTGGAGCTCTGTAAAGGGCAATTTTCTCAGGAATTGTGTACTTAATATTACACAGATTGTGGAAGAAAAATTGCAATGCGTGTACAAAAATTGGGCATCATTAGGCCATAGTGTGACTAAAATAAATTTTTAAGTTTGAGAATTATTCTTTTCTACTACTTACATAGGTTCCATATAAAGTGTTTCTTTTTCTTCATGATCTTTTTTCTAGGAAAAGTCATATTATGTCTAAAGCAGACTCTTCCATTAGTGATGATATCTTCCCACACACAATGAACCAAATGCAGATAAGGCAATTCACAAATACTGTTATTCTTAACAATTTAAATGGATTATCACAAATTCACTTCAATTTTATTGTTATGGTTGTGAAATAAATTATTGGGGTCTACCTAAAATAGATATAACCTTTCTCTCACTGACACTAAAGTGAATCACTTGTAATTATCCTACAATGATTACTTCTATAATGTATTGCAACAATTCCAGAAAAGTGACAAAAAAAAACCCACGAATTTAAAACATTCCATAAACTTTTATGCATAAAACATCCACTAATTTTGAAAATTATGTAGAAAAAGGTAAACTGGACAAAACTTATAGGACACAGGCAAGCATATGGTTAAAATAAATCATATATCCAGCCCTATGATTTTTATTATGCAAAAATATATGTTTTATAGTACAACAAAATATATAGGCAGTTGGGGCAGGGGGATAATTTCCTTACCAGCATTGTTTTCCTTTTCCCATTCTTCTTTTTCTCTCAAATTTTTATAGCACCAAATAATAATAATAATATTAGAAGTTGACGTATTAGCCCGTAACCTTAAATTAGCAATCACTTGATTGCTAATCACAGTTTTTTTTTTCCTGCATGCACCTAAATTTCATGTAAATTTCATGTAGCTGAAATACTGTATCTCCCATTTTTATTGTATCATAAGCCATGTCATTAGACCAGATGACTGAAAGAATGATAATGCTTTTAGTCTGGAGGCAATGCAATGAATCACCAGGAAACTGGTGGCAGATGTATCTTTCCAAGAAATAACGATGCAGGGCCAAATAATACAAAAACTTTTGTACCGAAGTGAAGTAAGTTGAGGAAATTCAAACTGGGGCACTTTAAATGATCTCGGTCATCTTGTTAGACCTGTGCCAAGGGAATTACTCATTTAAGGAACATCATTCCTTTAAGGTTATTTACTCATATTACGTCCATTGCACACTAATAGGGGATGGAAGAAATAAAACATGTATATGACTCAAGTTTTCTTTCTTCTTTTCTTTTCTTTGCTTTTTTTAGTAGATTATATTCTCTTGCTGAGGCAGCAAAATACATACTATGCACAGACAAAAATAGCATATCATATTTTTGACAGATGTGTTATCTGGTTACCTGAAATCAAATTCTGATGCTAAAACTTAGTAAATAAATTATATTAGACAATACATGTTTTTCTGGTGGCCAGTTTTATTATCTGAACAATGGAATAATAAGTTTTCTATAATTTAATGCCTTATCTAAATCTTCTGAAGAATTCCATAGGAGTACGTCTAATTATTATTCTCATTCCTACAGATAACAAACTAAGAACCAGAGAGAGGATGAAAAATATGCCAAAAGTTACATGGTTTATAAGCTGGGGTTGGAATAATACCTGTATATTTCTAAGACCCACACTCTTATCTTCTACATTATGTTCCCTTTGACTATTCTCTTTGACTACTTGCCTCAGGGTCAGATGCAATAAATGAAATCACTTTATAAATAGTAAATTTTTTATAATGTTCGTTATTATTATAACTTTCTACATACTCTTAATGGATACTATTTGAAAGGCTTACATGATACTTTTATTAAACTAGCATTTCAAAATGTAAACCGCCATAACATTACTGGAGTCATGGTTTCACTTTTTTGGTCAGGTTTTTAGAAATGTTTTATTAGAGATAGCTTCAGTATTATAGACATGGCTCTATAAAAACTTTAGGTCCTTTTTTTCTCACACTGTTCCAGATAAATTCTAATATCAAAAATATGAGTATCATGATTTTCTTTCACACATATTGCCAGAATATTTTCCAAAATAGCTGCAAAAATTTACAACATCACCTCCTATGTTTAAATGTGCTAGCTTCATCACATTCTCATCAACATTACATACTACATAATTTTTGATACATTTTTAAAATAAGATTTATATTCTAAGATTGTTTTGTTTTAATTTCTTTCACTATTACATGCATATTTAACTATATTATATGTTTGTGGTATGTTTTGTCAAGTCATACTCACACAAATATATTTGTTCTTTATTCATTATAAATATTAATTTTCTCATACTTGAGGTTAACATATTGGATGATAGTTGTTTCTTTTATTTCATTCTTTTCCACTCTGCAAAAAAAAAAAAAAAATTAAAGTTGTTATCTGAAGCTGCCAAAATAGGTGGAAACTAGTCTAAGTACTTTTGGGTCACTGTGTGTATGCTTTAGTACATGGACTCATTTTAATCATATATCCCAATATATAATTAGGCAAGAAGCTGTGAGGACTCAATTCACACGTGAGATAATATCCGTGCCCAAGCCACAAAGAGTTGAAATGACTGAAATGTCAATTTACCTATGTCTAAATAACTTGTTTTTATGCACAGTGAGATTCCCATTAAATCCTTTTCCTAAAAGAAGTTAGATTTCGGCACAACAATTTCCTGCTGCTTTTTCATATGGCTCACTTTCCTCTATCATTATATTTGAAACTGCATCATTACTGTTGCAGAACATGAACTTATGATATGTGATGATGCTTTGAGGTAGAAGCACCGCAAATGAGAGTTGAAAGTCGTAATACTTCCTTATCCTTGTCTTCAGTTTGGGGATTGAATACATTCTTTCTCTTTTCCCCTCTGTTTGTGTGTGGCTATAAAAGACCTTTGTGGTTTCGGCTTGGATCTTTATTTTTTCCCCCAATATAATTGAAAATACTATATTTTCATTTCTATTTCATTTCCAAGGCTTCTCTGTGCTGTAAAAATTCAGGGTTAAATTTTAGGTTGTATAAAGAACTTTTTCATAGACAACAGAATGAAATAATATAAGTATTTTACATGACAAACAGTCAGCAATTTCTTCATAGCTTTCCTGAGAGGAAGGAGCATTTCCATAAAGGGAGAAATACTAGGGAAAACTTCAATAAAGGCCATATCAGAAAATAAAATTGATATCTATAATAAATCACTTTCTGTACTCCAGTGCTAAACAATGTCTTGACTAGACCTAGAAGGATTATTACCAGAGTGCTTTGGTGTATAATAATTTTGGTATTTTTTCCTCTATATATAGCTCTAAAATCTTACTAGTATTTGAAGTTGCACTCCATATTTTTCCTTCTGTAAAAGATATTGCAGTCTGGGATTTTTAAAAGTCAAATAAGGAAGATTTCATCTTCTTTGAATTTACAAAAATTGACCAAAAAATAACAATAAAATTATTAGCTATTTGGCATGAAAACAACTTTCATAGCAAGATTATATTTTAAACTTCCATGTAACAGGTTAGTAGAAGTACAACTTTCTCATCTTACAGCCATTGGAACAGCTAACATATACTGAGTGGTTTCAAAGAAACATACTTACAATTAGCAATTAATACTACCTGGGATTTTGTAACCTAATAAGGAGTGAAATCAGTTTTTATAAACTAAAGGAATTAAATTTAGACATATGTGAAGGACATTTAGACTAGATTGTTACCAATTATAACATTATAATCTAAATCAATCTAGTAACAGATTATTCCACACTGCTATTACTAATATCATTTATAGATGTAAAAAAATGAAGCTTAAATAGACTAATTAATTTGGACAAGATCATAGGACTTGTAAGTGGCAGGTTAGAATTGAAATCCTGATCTGACTCCAGGACTCAGGCCCTTTTGGCTGCTAATTTTGTACCCAAGACTTCATTTGTCTATGTAAATTCCTTCTATGATCACAAAGGTGTTTTGTTCTTCATCTTTAACAATGTGTACCTAATCTTTTAGGTCATAGTACCCTTGTTATTTAACCAATGTAACAATAATAACAATGATATATCCACATAACTATTCATTAGAATCTGTGGTAAATGTTTTAAAGCAATTATTATTATTATTATTATTATTTTGGTACTAAAAGCTGCCTTATTGCTTACATTTTAAACAAAAGGTACCCAAGATTTAGAGAGGTGAAAGTCCCAGAACAATTTTACACAAGAGGAAATGTTAGAGCTGGGATGCAAATTTAGTTCAGGCTCTGCAAAGCCCAAGCAGGCCTTAACTACAGGGATATGGTTTTCCTCACCTTCTTCTCAGTTGCTTAGATGAGTCTCCTTTCTCAGTCTAATGATGTATGTTATCATTTCTGCAATCACAGTATATCTCGATACATGGCTTAAATTCTGTTTACAAGAGGCTATATTACAGGGCTGTAAAAAGTATGAGTCAGGTCAGAGGCAGGCAGACCTGGGGTCAAATTCCATCTTCCACGTTAGCTAAATATTCACTAAAGGTAGAATAATTGGCTTGCCTAATTTCTTCATTTGTAAAAGGAAATAATAATGGTAATTAAATTCTGGGTTTGATTATTAACTAAGATAATACATACAAAATTCAAGGATAGTGAGTGTGGTCTAGTAAGATTTGTATTATGATGCTTTATTTCTTTTCACCCCACATTTACTTCTCACATGTGTCTCTCCCTCTTTTCCAAGGACAGCAACTTCCATTCCTTAATTCAGACAATTGGCCTTGAGACTAATACAATTATAATAACCTAAATATATATTGGGTTACTTTGACTACTCGTATGGATACTGGACATATATGCTTCTTTTGGGAGTCAAACTAGTCTCTGTGTGTGTGTGTGTGCGCGCGTGCCTGTGTGTATATTCTTGTGCTTTGGAAGAATGTTGGCTGTTATATTAATTTTGTTTGAATATTAATTTTGTTTAACTGTCACAACAACTATCATTTACCAAGTGCTGATAAATTGCTAATCTCTGTGCTGAAAGTTTGTTCTTGGTTATTTGCTATTATCCTACATAAAACTTTGACAGGCAGGTACAATTATTATTCCCACTTTCTAGATGAAGAAATCTAAGCTTAGAAATGTTAAGTAATTCTTCTAAGGTCTCATAGCTCCTAGGTAATAGATCCCAGATTCAAATTGAGACCCTCTAAGACTTTATTTTTACTACTACAAAATACACATGCTCATTTGTACATCATGGTCTATTTAATTTTAGATTCTACACTTAAGCTTTTAGCCTTCAAATATTCTGGCAGTGTAGCTAGTGAGAAAATAGAGTCCTGATTGTCCTGAACATTTAGGGTAACACTGACAAGGCCACTTTACCTATGAGAAGCATCAGAGGTCTTTCAGGTATTTATCACCTTTTCCTGATTTAAAAGAGAAGTGGCTAATTAAATTAACCACATTGCTTACCCTTGTCCAGTTTACTTGCTATAATTTAAAACTAGCCCATTTTGATAGCAAGACAAGCCACAGCCAAATCCATTTTCAAATAGTATTCTCTCGTTTGGCTAATTTTAACTATCTGATTCAATGAGAAAATTAAATACGTAATGTTTCCTTCTTAGAGGTTGAAAATATAATTAATATAGATATGGGTAAGTAAGAATTATTAAAGACACCTTAATGTATTCTCTTCATCTATCACTTGATATTTGCATGGGTCAGATAAGTGCACTGATGTTGACATTTCCACATTTTTTCCCAATCTTACACACAGATTTCAGAAATTAAATTCATAATACTTGTATGGGAACTTCAATTGACATTAAAAAATTAATTCTCCAAGATGTTCTCTTTTTTTCAGGAGAGTTAGTAACTGTTTTACCTTATTTAAATGGAAGTTACATGTCTGAAAGCATCACCAATATGAAGCAGAGTGAACTCCACTGATATTATAGGTCACCTACATAGACATTCAATTTTATGTGTGAAGGCTAAAGATGAGATAATTCATTCAAAGATGTATATTTGGAAAAGGGCCCAAGTGAGATGTCTACAAATTAAACATTTGGCAAAATTCCTTAGATAAATGGAAAAGGTCATTTTGAAAATTTCGTTTGGTGGATTTTAACAGCTGCACTATAAACTGTAATTGCAATTTAAACAACCTCTGATGCCACTCCAGAAAGATCTTAACCTTCTCAACCTGTCACCCCTCAATGCTTGCAAGTAAGACACAAATATAATTTTATGAGCTGCTGGAGAAATTTCCCAATTATTACTTGACTCCACAGTTATTGTTACATGTAACTGACACAAAAGTTAAACATGATCCATGATTCTGTGAAAAAAACACATAATACTTGAGTGTGTGATTCCAAATGTATTTATAGAAGAGTCAGAAAATAAACATATTTGATCATTAAAAAAATAATCTTTTCAGACTGATTCTGTATGGGTGGTTTGTTTGTTTGTTTATTTATTTTTAAATTTACATCCAAATTAGTTAGCATATAGTGAAACAATGATTTCAGGAGTAGATTCCTTAATGCCCCTTACCCATTTAGCCCATCTCCCCCTCCCACAACCCTTCCAATGACCCTCAGTTTGTTCTCCATATTTATGAGTCTTTTCTGTTTTGTCCCCCTCCCTGTTTTTATATTATTTTTGTTTCCCCTCCCTAATGTTCATGTTTTGTCTCTTAAAGTCCCCATTTGAGTGAAGTCATATGATTTTTGTCTTTATCTGATTGACTAATTTCACTTAGCATAATACCCTCTAGTTCCATCCACATAGTTGCAAATGGCAAGATTTCATTCTTTTTGATTGCCGAGTAATACTCCATTGTATATATACACCACATTTTCTTTATCCATTCACCCACCTATGGACACAGAAAACACAAATAATCCAGTGAAGAAATGGGCAAAAGACATGAATAGACACTTCTCCAAGGAAGACATCCAGATGGCCAACTGACGCATGAAAAAATGCTCAACACCACTCATCATCAGGAAAATACAAATGAAAACCACAATGAGATACCACCTCACACCTGTCAGAATGGCTAACATTAACAACTCAGGCAACAACAGATGTTGGCGAGGATGCGAAGAAAGAGGATCTTTTTTGCATTGTTGGTGGCAATGCAAGCTGGTGCAGCCACTCTGGAAAACACTATGGAGGTTCCTCAAAAAACTAAAAATAGAACTACCCTACGACCCAGCAATTACACTACTAGGCATTTATCCACGGGATACAGGTATGTTGTTTCAAAGGGACACATGCACCCCCATGTTTATAGCAGCACTATCAACAATGGTTGTTTTTTTTAAATTTTTTAATATTTACTTATTTTTAAGAATGAGAGAGGCAGAGCATGAGCAGGGGAGGGCAGAGAGAGAGGGAGACACAGAATCCAAAGCAGGTTCCAGGCTATGAGCTGTCAGCATGGAGCCCAACGTGGGGCTCGAACTCCCGGAATGTGAGATCATGACCTGAGCCAAAGTCAGACACCTAACCGACTGAGCCACCCAGGTACCCCTATGGTTGGTGTTAAATACTCTGAAGATGGCAGTGTATATTTTCAGGATCGATTTAGCCTACCTGAAAACATTATATATTTCAACAATTTTATAGCAAGGTTATAACTTTTGGTAAAATAAAGTTTATAATATTATATTCATTTTTCATTGGGAAATTCAGACACATTCTTTTGGAAAGAACTTAATAAATCACATTCAAAACTGTGAAAGCCTTAATAAATAAAAATGATGAAGGGTGATTTTTAAAATATAGCACTAATGACATTTAAAATGTGTCAAAAGAAAATCATAGAAATAACAGAAACCTTTAAACAGCTATTGGATTACTCAGTGGGATAGGAGGATGTAGAAGTAGTAGGTCCTTACACCCTTATTTCACAATTTGGCTAATTTCAAATTTTTAAGTATTGTAATAATTTATACCATTATGGTCTCTTTTCTCCTATTCATTTCATGAAGTTATTTTCTCTTTCAAAAAACCTTGGTCATCAACAGATACCAGAGTGTGTGCCTACTGAAAAGATTTTTCTCAAAAGAAAAATAGTGTGGCAACACTTTCCACACTCAGTTTTCTGCTAATTTGAGGTATGTTCCATCTGCATTACTCTAGATAATTAGTGTGGAGCCTTGTGCTAAAACTCTTTCAGAAAATAACAAATACAAATGAATACCAAGGAAATTCAGCAAAAATTTTCTCTGTCATTAAGAAATAAATCATAACAAATCAACCTGTTATAAAACAAGAGTTTTTTGAGTCAGATATTAACACCTAATATAAAGTTGTCTTGTTCAGTGATTTAGATTTTTAAATGAATACTGCATATAATGAATCAAATGTTCAAAGAAATAGTTTTCTCTCCTAACTTGAAATTTCTAACATAAAAAATTAAACAGTGCCATGTATATTTCCTTATCTTTCATTTATCCTTGCCTTGTAATGTTTTCCTTAGAGTAGCATAAACAAATCAATGAAATTTTAGAGAAGACACTGAAAATCTCTACTGTATTATTATACACATTCAATAGTTATTTTTTAATTTCTTTTCAATGTTTATTCATTTTTGAGAGAGAGAGTGTGAGCGGGGGAGAGGCAGAGAGAGAGGGAGACCCAGCATCTGAAGTAGGCTCCAGGCTCTGCACTGTCAGCACAGAGCTGGATGCGGGGCTGGAACTCCAGAACCATGAGATCATGACCTGAGCCAATGTCAGATGCTTACCTGACTGAGCCACCCAGGCGTCCCTCATTATTTATTAATTTATAAATAAACTTAAAAAAAAAAACAACTAACATTTACCTTGAACTTTAGTGTTTTTATGTGCTTTCACATAAATTGTTACTTCATTTACATTATAATGGTAGTTTCACTAGTGATTCTTACCTTTAACATATGGGGAAACTAAGGCCTCAAAACATTTTAAGGAAATTTTCAATACTCAATATTCAATATTAGTGAAACGAATTTAGAACTCAAATCTTGATCATTGAACCTCATATATTGGTCTGTTTTATCATGCTGCTGAAGGGTGTTAGTATATGTCACTCCAAAATACGCCACTTTGGTATGAAGGTTATTTTGATCTAAAGGCACTTGCAAAACAGCAAGTACAAAACATTGGGCCTCCTCTTTCCTTCCTGAAGGCAGGAGAGGAAACTTCCACATGAAAGATGTCCTCTCTTTAACAGAGAAGAAGAATGTCCTAAGAGATGGGGAGCCCAGGCTGAGAAAATTCTGTACAGATATTGTCAAAAAAGGACTTTTATCTTTCTTTAGTGTCGCCATATATTTTGGTTAATTTTCCACAATTGCTTCTCTTTGTTCAGCTTAATATATAAGCACTTAGGTTTTGCCACTTCTTTGAACTTTCACTTCCTTAATGAAGACTCCCGTGTCATGTAAAATCTATATTAAATAAATTTGTATGATTCTCGTTTGTTAGTCTTTTGTTACAGAGCCCCAGCTGAGACCTAACATGGGTAGAGGAAAGATTTTTTTCTCCCCTATACCACTCAAGACATTTTTAAGAAAACATTAATTATTTTCCCTGATTAGATCTCTATAGAAAACCAATAAAATGATAAATGGAGTTTAAACTGAACCAGAAATAGTTCTGTATATGGAAGAAGAATTTGGATAATTAAAGTTAATAAATTATGACAGGCAAAAATAAACACAAGCATATGCAATTAAACTAGTGCCACTGAGGACCATATCAGCTATCTGACAGAAATCGCATATGCATGTTATTTATGTAGATGGATAAAATGACAGCACAACATAAGAACTGTGTCACTCTAATCTCAAGTGTCATGAATACAATTATTCCTTAAAGGAAGAAATTATTTTAGTTTACGAAAGGATGAAAAAAATGACCCACAGAAAGATAGAGAAAGAAAGCCAAATATTCTTCCCAAGTCAAAATTCTCAGCTTGTGTAGGGACTTTAGTTTAATAGCAGTGCCTACTCTCTGGTGCACACTGAAGGGATGAGCCAAACCCTTAGAGATGTTACATTTTTGACATTTCATTAGCCATAGATCTTTCTTTTATTTTCAACAGAGCCAAGTTAAAGTTGCAGATCCCATGGCACAGGTGCCCTCCCTAGTCAAGTATCTTCTTTGTCAATAACACAACTTCTAGTTAGATGTGGTCTAGCAATTTTGTACGAGATATGGAGATTAAACCATGTATTTTTTAACCAAATTAGGTAAACATCAAAGGTTTTTGAAATTCATTTCAAGACAAGAGATTAGCTTATTCAGCCTCTCCCTGCCTATTACAGCTTCATGGGAGGCTTACCTGGTAGTACCATGGAACGTTCCTATAACTCAAAGTTCTATAAGCTTTTAGATACTCAGTGAGATGTGTTGACTTCATTCAGAGCTCCATAGGGTATACAACTATATATATTTTTAATACTTACCAGTGAGTGTGCAAAACAGGGCCCTTAGACACTAAGAGCCTGCCTGGGCCACTTCCAATTATTAAGGCTCCCTGGTAATTTGAAAGAAAACAAAGTGTAAAACCAGAGTCACAAAAAAATGTTAATATTTTACATTTGACTAGCTCAACCATAAAACACACAAAATATAATGACTTAAATTTTACAACATTACATTTAAGGTTCTTTTTTGAATGTGAAATTTAGGCCAAATGTACTTTTTGGTTTCTCCATAAAATTAGCCTTGATATAACAGTCCTAACCTCGTCAGGGGTGTGGAAAAACCGAAGTTTGAGTTTAAAACTTTTGGAAAAACCAAACCATAGTTTCTCAAATAAACATTTTTAAAAGAATACTCAATTAAACATAGGTATTATAGTTAACAGTAGAGTTTGTGTGTGTGTGTGTGTGTGTGTGTGTGTGTGTGTGTAAATATTGGCTCTGTTATTTGTTAGCTGTATAAACTTATGTTTTGTTTCCTCTTTTGTATAACGCGAATAATAATATTATTTTATGGGGTTGTTGTAAGGACTAAATGATTTACTATTTATGAAGTGCTTCAGAGAATTCCTTGGCACATATACATATATATTTCTTGTTAAATAAATAAAAAAAGCATTGTATATTATGTTAGTCAACTTCTGTAACAAACACCCCCAAATCTCAGTGGTTCAAATTAATAGAATTTTGTTTATAACAATATCATGTGAGTTTGGAGTCTCCACAGAAAAATCATACTCAAGGGAGTCAAATAGCATAATAGTTCACTTCTGTGGTTCTCTCATCCCAGTGTGCCTCTCAGGTATCCTCTGCATTCAGCTGGTTGACACATACATGAAGAGAGTATATGGAGGCTTACTTAGTGTGTTTTACGAGAGGTATGCAATTTCTACTCACACTAGACCTCAGTGGCATGGCTCTGTCCAAGTGGAAGAAGGCTGGGAACTGGTAGTCTTTCTGTAAACACAGGACAAGGAAACATGGTTGATTTATGTCTGATGAACCAGGAACATAAATAATAAATGTCACATAAAGATTTTATCCAAAAGAGTTTGAAAAAAACTCAGCCCCATGGTACTCAAAGTTTATAAAGAATCTCAAATGAATTTTTGCCTTCCACATTCCTTTTTATTCCAATAAAGATGCAGGAGTCAGTCTTATAAGGATGGGGAGTAAGATTGGCAATTAAGTATCTTTTAAATCAATTGGAAATTATTGTTAGTTTGACCATGTAAATACAATAGCTAATAGTAAATACACAAATAGTGTATTTATGAAGTCTGTTTTTCTTTTGGACAGATCTAGTTCCTTTCCCTCCTCCCACCTATTTTTGGTTTGTTTGTTTTTTATGACCCTAAAAACCAATTTCTCTAAATATTTTATCTCTATTTTAGAGATAAAATAGCTCATTTTATCTCTAAATATTTCTGAAAGGCATCCGTTTCCCTCCATCTCTTTGGGATAACTTGAGATCAAATTATCATTTTTTCTTGCCTGGACTATCACATTGACTTCTGAACTGCTCTCACAGTATCTACCTTTGCTTCCTTCCAATTTATTCACTGCAGCCATTTGGTTTTATCTCCTAAATCTTTTTATAACCAGCCCATGTATTTAAGTCTGCTCCACAAAATTCTAATGTAACTGACCCACATGTTTCCTTTGGTGTCACTCTTTATCTGATCTCTACCACACCAGTCATCCTTCACTTCCAGGACATATTGGAATGTCTGCTGCCCCAGGGCTCCAGCAAATGCTATTCTTTATGTCCACTAGTTTCCTTCTCCATGCATTGGCTACTGAATTCCTAGTTATATATGAAATATCTGAGATAGTTCTTCAAAGAAGCAGTGACCACCTAGACTATATATCTCTTTGTTTACTTTTACACTGCACTCTTAGTTCTCAGTCACAGCACTTTTTTTTTTGTAATTGTAACTAAATAATAAATGCTGCAATTAGATATATAATCTCTGTGTCCTTACTAAAATGTTACCCACAGAAGAGTGTGTTGATCAAAACATTATCTCTAGCACCTGGCAGTGTGTATTACAAAGAAATATTTTGTATTATAAAGAATAGATATGTATGAATAAATGTAGCTCATTTCAATTCCACATCACCAGATAACTTCATTCATTTCCCAATTTACATCTGATGTCTTACAATATACCAAGGATTATGCTACATGTTATAGATTCAAATTTGAATAATACTCTGGTCTTCACGTTGCTGATAACACAGTGTGGGGACAATAAAGAATGGAAATAATTAAAGGCAACAAGCAATACATGGGTACAAAGTTCATGAAGAAGCAAATGAATATACATATATATATATTTTAATGAGGGGATTTTCAGGAAGAGTAATATTTTGGTAATTTTCATTCTGCTTGTCATTGAAGATCTTGATTATCAATTTGGGGAGGACAGGTGCCTGCACAAAGCCCTGTGAACTTAAATTCCAAAGCCATCATTGATTTATGAAATCAGTCTCCTTCTGAGAAAAAGAGAATTCTATCTTGTTGGAGACATTACTGATTGAAAGGAAGAGAAACAAACTGACTAAAAGAGGTTCATTTTAGAGGTACGAAGAGGTACCGTGGAATCCAGAGCAATAGCTGGAGGTAGCTAATAAATATAATGATGAAAATGTTTTTTGAACCCTTGCTTTATTCATGCATTGAGGTAAGTGCCACACAAATATCTCAAATTAACTAGGTTTCAACAGAAGTGACAATCAAAAAAATTCTGAAGAAAGACTACTCTCAACTGCAATTTTCCCTATTTGTCTTCATGAGCTCCTCTACCTTCTTGTTCTTGTATCTAAATCTTTTAACTGGAAAACACTTGCCCAATGATTTTCTTCATTTTTTGATAATTTACCATGACTGACTCCTCATTGTGAATTTCATACCTCAATAATCTTACGTTCCCAACTTTATATACTAAACAAGATACAAAAAATCTTTATATTAATATTATATTAAGTCCATTAATTTTATGCATTCATTCTTTTAATTTTCTCTTTTATTTATGCTTTACATAGTATATCCTATGAACTGGGTATTGACTAGAAATATGACAGAGAAAAATATTGTTTAATGTCTGTGACCCAGGTAACTCTCCAGTTGCCAGCACCATTCAATGTAGACTCTAATTGAAAAGAAAAAACAAAAAACAAAAAACAAAAAACAAAAACGTTTCATATACAAAACAAACATTTGAAACAGAAGAACTTACCCAGAGGTAACATAGTCAAGAAGAAAAAGGGAATCACTAAAGTAAATATAATAATGATCTATGGAGTGATTTTGAGGGGATAACACATTCGTTAAAAAATGTGAGACACTCTCCACTTCTGTATTAAAGGAAATCATATAAGCTGGAAATCCTTTAGCTATAAAGCCACAAGAAAATTTCCCAAAAATACTGGAAACACACTCACATAGTACAGCTGACCTGTCAGGGGACTAAGGAAAATCCATCGGTTTTCTGCACAAGACGGAAAACTGAAAATCCAAGGGACGAAGCACAGGCTGAAGCTTTCATGGTGGTGGTGGTGGTGAAGTACAGGTGTATGGGAAGGGAAGGGGTAGTTGCCAATCTCTTTAAATAAAGGGACTTTTTACCTCTAACTTCTTATTTTGATGTAAGTTCAGAATCACAGAAAAGTTGTAAGAGTAGTACACAGAATTCCCATATATTCTTTGAGATTCCAAAAATGTTGAAATCTACTTACATATACTTTTTAATTTCTTCAACCACTGTCTTTCTCTTTGCATCCATTTGAGAGGTATCATGTGAGGATTATTTACTGAAATTAAATGAAAAAGTAATGAACCAATTGTTAAACTAATTTTAAAAAGCTAGGATAATACAACTAAAAAAAAGATGAAGGAGAAATTAGCACGTTCCCTAAATTCAGATATGAATATTATGTACATAGAACCCTCAATTACTTTATCTAAAATTCTCTACTGGTAAGACATACATTTTGAACGAAGAGATTGTCACTATGGAACTCAGTAGCCAAACCTTTAAACTCCTGGATGTTTGATAATACAGAGAGTTGCTCCATCTCAGAACTGTGAGAAACAATTTCATCATAAATTACAGTTTTATGTATCCAGGTGATTGTTAACCAGCCGTAGTTGTTTTAGTTTGTGCATACCTACACAGCCAATTCTAACATCTTTGGGGTACAATAAGAGTAAAATGCATTCACTAATGTAATAGAAAGGAATATGCTTTCTATTTAATTATTACCTTAGGAAAAATGATTGAGAACACAAGAAATCCCTGCTCACATTTTACACTTGATTTCATTATCATCAATACCTCTAGTAGTCTGAGATCATTTATCGGCTTATAAACATCTCTTGAAACCTATTCTGTGGAAAATATGTTTTCTGAAATTGTTCTCTACTATTAGTGGCTTCTTATACAGAATACATGCTGTCAAAATTCCCTTTAAAAAGTGTCTCTGTAAATACACAGATTAGTTTAACAAGTACAGCTATTTGCTTATCTTTACTCATCTTCTGCATACAAATACACTTCTGTTTTCTATTATTGTTTACTTACAACTGAAACTTAATTATTTTAAAGTCTTACTGATTCACTGGGTACTCACAAACTAAGTTATCTAAAGATTTCTAGATACCATTTTATGCTACTTTATATTCATAATTTGACTTCTGCTTATGTGATGAGTCTAAAAATAATTGAAAATATGTTTCTAATGCTGATATTCTACTTAAAAGAAACCCAAGACAATAAAGTAGTAGTTTAGAAAGATAGTTCTAAGAGCAACATTTCCATGTTTTTTGGAGCTGGCTCTATGCTGGTAATGCTGATAAAAATGTGCAATTAATTATTCAAATGGTTTCCAAACCTGAGTTTAAATTATGCAAGTAGATTTCAATAAAATTTGCATCATTAGAAAAACATTCAAAAATATTCATTCACCTCATTTTACCTAGAAATACACTACCTGAATTTCAACTTGATGCGAAAACTGCAGTTAGGCCTGTAAAGTCTACAAGACACATATCTGCAATTTTTGTGGACTAAATTTTGTCTGAAGAGCAGATAGATACCAATTATTATTTTTTGGCTACACAAGGCAGAATATCTGCAGATATTCTTCAGTGAAACAGAATATCCTAGCTTGAATGAAACATTTCTAAGCGCTGAATCAGCAGAAATTTATGCCAGTCCATAGCTTAGTGCTGGGGGAACTTCTACCTGCGGCCCAATGACCACATGGTGACCCTAATGGACCTTATTGGACTAGGGAAAGCTAAGCCCCAGGGCATCCATTAGTTCAGCTGAAACTTTAATGTGAAGAGAATGGAATTACCTCACACTCCAATTTAAAAATCAAGCAAACAAACAAAAAAACAGCTGTAATCTAAATTTGTGAGAGGAGCTTGAGGAAACTGAGAAGAGAAGACAGTCACTGAAGAAAGCAGAAGTGCTAGAAAAGAGGGGTAGAGATGGATTCCTGAGTCGGATGGGCAAGGACATTCACCTGGTATTCCTGACTTTGTTCCTCTGGAAGAGCAAGCACTGTTATCTTTTGTTTCTTAGATTCTATGAGATCTTGCTGACCTTAAAATAACATTTCTCTGTATTTTTACTCTATTTTTCATCTATTCTGAAACTTGAATAAGTCTGTTTATTAAAACCAAGATAACAGTGGATAGGCTGAGAGATTCAAATCAGAAAAGACAGGAGACCTATGGTAAAGTCCATGGACTTACTGAGTACATAACTTTTTTATTAAATAGAGCCTAATTTCCCATCACATATGTCCAAATTATGCTAGACTAAGAAACATTAACATAAAGCAGCTAGAGGGCATCCTATAGGCAAAGTGATTGTAGGAGTGATTTGCAAATGTTATTTATTTATTTATTTATTTATTTATTCATTCATTCATTCATTCATTTTGGTAGATGTGTACTATCTCAGAAATATTCAGTAAATACTCACTGTTTTCGTTAACATATTGATGATGCTGATAATTACATATTTTCTGCATTTGGTTAATTTATCAGGGCAGGATACTAATGAGGTTATAGTTACAGATCGTATAGTTAGCTCAGTTCCATTTAAGTGACCACAGATTGACTTCTCACCTCAATAAGTCACCACTGTTGTGTATCATTAACTGCAATGAGGACTAAATTAAAGTGTGAGATTGCATCTGCAAAATGATGACTACTTTAGAAAAATAATTCAAACCTTGTGCTTTATTTATTATGGGTCACTAGCTTCATCTTTGTGTATGAAAACTAGGATAGTTTATATCTTTCATGATGAGACAGAAAAAAGCAGGCCTTTTTTACAATTTTTTGTCCCTGTGCATTTTCATATAGAAGACTCTTTTTCAAAATATCTTGAAACATAAATTAATCCTTGCTTAAAGTTTGGAAGACTAATTTCTATTTTTTAACAATTACATCAGCCATTTTAATTGTTTTGATTGTCTGATCTAGCTTTTCCATATAATTGCTCTAAGAAGAGACACTAACAATTAAAGTTGCTCATGCAATTAGAATAATTATCTTACTGTTCTAAACTTACAGTAGATCCAGTGGAATTATTAATGGCAGCAGTCAAATATTATGTAAGTAAATTAGATTTTTTTTACCTCTACTGATTTGATTTGTATTAACTTTCTATATTAAAGAGAAGGGAAGTCTGAGAAAAGAGCAGAAATTACAATGAATTATAGAGTAAGAATTTAGTAAACGAAAAGCTTCCAGAAAACTGTAAGTCCTGTATTCTTCAAAGATAAAAATGTAATGGGTAGCCCAGGTGGCTCAGCTGGCTAAGCATCCAACTCTTGGTTTCGGCTCAGGTCATGATCTCCCAGTTTTGTAGGTTCAAGCCCCCCCGCTGGGCTCTGTAATGACAGTGGGGAGCTGCTTGGGATTCTCTGTCTCCTGAGAGTCCAGTAGGTCTGTTCCTCTCCCACTCGCGCTGTCTCTGCCTCTCTCAAAATAAATAAATAAACTTAAAAAAAAAAAAAAGCTTTAAACAAATAAAAATTTAATGAACTTCTAATCTCAGGACAATTTCTGAATTACTCATATAAAAGTTGTAGGTGGTTCACCAGGGCTTTATTTAAAGTTGGTCTTGAAAGACTTCAGATTATAACTCTGGGTCAATTTGAATAATGGTAAATATTTATTTTATGGACCAAATAGTATTCTGTAAGAATTTATAGCAAAGTTTCTCAAACTTTCTCAGTTTATGGGGGGGGGGGGGGGGGTGTCTCAGTATTTCTTTTTCACAATACCCCTAGAGAAAAAAATAGTTCTATTTATTAAAAAGTTAGGTGCAGGGGCGCTTGGGTGGCACAGTCGGTTGAGCGTCCGACTTCAGCCAGGTCACGATCTCGCGGTCCGTGAGTTCGAGCCCCGCGTCGGGCTCTGGGCTGATGGCTCGGAGCCTGGAGCCTGTTTCCGATTCTGTGTCTCCCTCTCTCACTGCCCCTCCCCCATTCATGCTCTGTCTCTCTCTGTCCCAAAAATAAATAAAAAAAAAAAAAAACGTTGGAAAAAAAAAAAGTTAGGTGCAAACAATTTAATAAGCTTTTATGTTCTAATAATATCATCCTTAATAAGCATGTGTATCCTTAATATATCGCATTATTGTCTTTAAGAAGCATTTATATCTTAATTCCATTTGAAAAATAATGCAGATAAAATAGAAAACAAAACAAAACAAAACATCGTATTCCTAAATAAACGCTATCACAGATGGGACGTCTGCACCTTTCGACACACACACACACACACACACACACACAAATGAATAAATGGCAAGTAGGTGAAATTCTTGAGTGTTTACCAGATGCTAATTAAGTGAATTAATTCTCCTTGCTACATCTTGAGTTTAAAAAGGAACTTTTTTATTGTATTATTGCATTAGTCTCTACTTTTTTCAATGTAAAGAGGAAGTTTACATTGTAAATGTAAAGAGGAATGTGGGCAACACATTAAATCAACTATGCTTACATTACCAAATTCCCATAGCTAAGTGCATGTTTTGACCCAGCACTCATTAAATACCTTATTACTGGATCTGAATGACAAGCTCCAGGGAATCTCAAACTTAATACAATTCTTCCCAATCCCACTCTGTAAACTAATGCAACTTCAATTCTGAGATTCATTTTATGAATGGATTTTGTACCTCAGAGAATATTTCTCTTTCTTTAAACCTACTATGTTGTAAGAAAGATGCATAAGTGTACATACACATAATATAGTTTTATGTTTGATTGGACTATAATAGAATATTATAATCACAATAAACCGTTTTTGTGATCAAATATAAGGTAAATCCCTACAGATTATTACATAAATATTTTTTTCAGGATGTTATACTGGTACACAAAATGTATATATGTAGATATATTATTTGATATACACTGGATTATCTTATACATGTTGTTCGATTTTTCCCTGGCTGGCACAGGATTGTCAGATTTATCACAATTTAAAAAAGTAAATATAGGATTTCCAGTTAAATTTAAATTTCAGAAAAACAAAAATACAGTTTTAGTATTCTTATGTCCCAAATATTAGATGTTGCATAATTATACTAAAATATTATTCCTTGTTTATCTGAAATTCCAACTTAACTGGGTGTCTTATATTTTATGTGCAACCCTGGTAGGCAGTTTTTTTTTTAATTTTCTTTTTTTTCTTTCTGTCTGCCTCTAGCTTCCTTGCCCCATCCCTTTATCCATTACTCCACTGTCCTAAACAAGACAACCTATGTCACAATATAAAAAGTAAATCCTTTGAATATTTATTTATTTATCTATCTCTGTATCAGTTTTTATAACAACGATAGCCGTTACTGAGTGCTTACTTTATAAGGCACTCTTTAAAAGTTTATTTATTTTGAGACACAGAGAGAGAACATGAGCAGGGGAGGGGCAGAGAGACATGGAGAGAGAGTCCCAAGCAGGCTCCACGCTGTTAGCACAGAGTCCAACGTGAAGCTGGTATCCAAGAACCGTGTGAGAACATGACCTGAGCAGAAATGAAGAGTCAGACACTTAACTGACTGAGCCACCCAGGAGGCCCTAAAATGCAAGGCACTTTTAGGTATGTTACTTACGTGTTCAGTTAATTCCCAGAAAAGCAAACCCTGTAAGTACTTCTAATAGCCTCATTTTACAGATTTAGAAAATGAGGCTACAAAGGTTAGGCAACATGACTGAAGTGGTGCAACTAGTAAATCACATACCAAAACTTGGATTTAGACCCTGGGATAGTGACTTCACATTTTAACCACATATTGTGTTTTATACATACATTTATATACCTGTATTTTACAAATATTAAACCGAGAGGTCACCTAGGAAATGCTGAGATCGGAAACTCTGGCTGCCCAAATCCAAAAAGTTCAGATAATTCAATTTTCATAAGCCCACTCTTGCATTATAGCTAAAATGGTATTGTAAAATATAGCAAATTAGCATTATAATAAAGTTTGTTTCAAAACTTTGTGTGGCATAAATTATGACTATCGAACCATTTGATTTTTTCAAATCTTATTTCTCTTATTATTTTTCTCTCTACATTTTTCTCTTTCATGTACATATGAAAAGGAAGAGATATTACAGATTTTACATATTTGTTTATTATAAAAGTATAGATATAAATGTAGAAAATATCTATTAATATTTTTACCAAGCATGTATGCTTAATCTTAAGTTTTTTGGTTTTTGTTTTCTTTTTAGTTTGTATGCCGGTATAGGTTTTCTAAACAAGAACTATGCACTTACATGTCAAGTCAGTTTGAAACACATAGTAACCATGGTTATCTGAGTCCCGAACTACCACATTCCAATGTTAGTGAGCCAGGCTTGAAAGCAGAGAAGATCTTATAGCTTTTCTTTTATATCTGAACTATAACATGTTTTCAAAACACTGGGGTAATAAATTCTGCACTGTTTAGACAGAAAAAAAAATGTTTCTAAGTTAATTGCCCTCTACCAAAATTTGAGATAAAAAATTGAAAAAAATTTATCCATCCACTATCTAGTATTTTCAAATTGTGGTTTTCTATACTAACACATTTGTGATTTAATTCTACATTAAGAAGAGCACAAATGTGAATGCATGCATACTTTTTTCAAGAACAGGCAAAACCAATACTTAATAGCACTGAATAGGTTACATGAAACCTATACAGAGCTGTGCTGACAAAAATAAAAAAATAATATTTGATTATTAGAAAAAGTATCAGTATATGTTTTTAAAAAATATTTTAAGTGTCTAGTAATCTTAGAGACAAAACCTTCAAATCCTGATGAATATGTTGATACAAAGAGTGATCATTATAATGACACATTTTAGGGAGCATTATGGAGATACTATTGCTAATGAATAATAAATAATAAAATGAATTGTAATAACATAAATAATTATATCAATAATATGTATTGAATGATTCCTATGGGTCAAGGATCTTTTAAGGGTGATAGATATATCACGATATTTATTTAACCATCACATGGTCATAGTGGGATGGACAGTGTCTTAGTCTGTTGAGTCTGCTATAGTCACACACCACAGATTGGGCGGCTTACAAAGAGCAGATATTTATTGCTCACAGTTCTGCCAGCTGCAAGTCTGAAATTAGGGTGCCAGCATGTCAAGTAAGGGCCCTGTTCCAGGTCATAGACTTCTAGTTGGTTCTCACATGGTGAAGGGTTTAAGGATCTCTCGAGAGCCTCTTTTATATGAGTACTTACCTATTCAGGAGAGCTCCACTCTCATGCTTTAATCACCTCTCAAAGGCTCTACCTATTAATACCATCACCTTTTATACTTAGGATTTTAACATATGAATATTGAGGGGACACAAACACTCAGACCATAGCAGGTACCATTTTTGTCCATTTTCGAGTAAGTTAAGGCACAGAAAGATTAAACTAGAGGTACAGCATTACCATATCCTATGTGTTGTTTAAACACCAGTGGGCTTCCTGCAGAGTCTGGCCTCTTAAAAGTATGTGTGAAAGTTTCTCCTGATGTTGAGGAATAAAGATGTAAATTCAAGAAAGAATTTTGCCTCTTAAATAAAAATGTGCGCTAATTAAATTTTTATTTAAAATTATTATTAAGCAATACATGTTTGGTAATGAAAATTAATCCAATGATTGATAAATATAGAAGTCCCTCTGTCTATTCTCTGACTCTAATAGTACAAATAGTACAATTAGTACTCAATAGTACTCTCAATAGTACATGAGATCCAATAATCTAAAATATGGGGAGGGGAACCTTACTTTGCCTTATGTTTGACATGATTTTTAAAAGTTTTTATTGTTTTGTATACTTTTTTCAAATAAACTGTGGTGTTCTTGGCGATGCTTTAGTTTTAATTTTGTTATCACCTTATTCTACAACTTTCATATTTTACATATTTACATTACACCGTCCAAAGCAAACCTGTTTATTGTTTATTATCTCAGCCACTATATAAAAATCTTGAACATCTCTCTGATTTATCAACATAGTTCACAAGGTCAAAACAATCACGGTGCCCAGGAGAATATCAGCTATAGGATTGGTTATCAGCCAATTCAGTGTATATGCCCACCACTGACCTAATCATAAAGGCAAGAAATTGGTATCAATGCCACTGGTAACTAGGGGAGAGGTTAATCCCTCCAAAACTTCCTGGCT
Source organism: Panthera uncia (assembly GCF_023721935.1). NCBI lineage: Eukaryota > Metazoa > Chordata > Mammalia > Carnivora > Felidae > Panthera > Panthera uncia. The sequence goes on from NW_026057577.1 coordinate 62,967,593, forward strand.
TCTTTGAAATGGAGAATGTTTCATGGGAAATGATGTTTACCCCATTCTTTAAATAAATCTACTTATTTCTCACACTGAGAGGGCGGATGAAGTGAGTTTAATTTTATTTTTCCTTTGTAAGAGACCTATGCAGACACTTGTAAAGTTTATCTTATTTATCCAGAAAAATTTCCTTATATTCACTGGATATGACTAAGTCTCCATTTAAAAAAATATATATTCAAGGATGTGACCTTTTAATGATAGAATAAGGTCTTTGGACATTTCAGGAAAGCTTTATTGTAAGTTTGAATACTTTTTATTGTTCTGTTTTATTGCTTGTTAAATAGGTAATATGTATGTATAAACACACACATCTCTCTCTATATATATATCTGTACACATAGAGAGAGATACAATCTTGTAATGGCTGTTTATTCTTCATCCTTTTTCATTTTGTTGGTATAACATTTCAAAGCTTTGTGGTTATTATGTGTTTTCCAAAGTAATATCAACCCATAAGTTACTTAATTTATTATAATCTAGTATAATATGATAAGTCAAACTCCATAATTCCACAACAGTCATTGTAGAAAGTTAGCATTCATAAACAGTTATACAGTTTATATTTTCATGTAGATGTCCCTATTTTCACATGCACTTAAGATGTGAAACATACATATAAGTGCTCCTATGCATGCCAATTGATTGAACTATGACAATTATAAATGATTCTTCAGTTTTAAAGAGTTTCCTCTTTTTAATATTCTATTATTCTGACAAACGGATGTTTTCTTGTAAGAGTAGTTTTAAATTTAGAAAGAAAAGAATCACTTCAAATAAAAGTCTGAGAGATTTATAAACAAGAATTTCAACAATCATCCTGCCGAATTGTCTAGTTAGACACTGATTTATGAGAAAGATGTTCCTCAGATGAATAAAGGGAAAGAAGAGCTCAACTAATACGATCCATAAAACTCAGTGTGGAGTCTATTAGGGCTTGAAGACTTTTTACTAGTTTGGAAAATGAAGCAGATGTCTCATTGAACAGGAGACAATAAAGAGAATACTAAAAATATGCAGCAGCACAGCCACATCTGTGTCAATTTTTCTGACCTGGTATTTTTGAGAAAATTAAGTCAACGCTCATTTTCCACTTGTTTTAGCTATGTCCACTGTAATTGTGACACTGAATTCATAAACATGGGACTGAGGTGCCAACCTGAAATAGAAGTGATAACTCAGGTTTTATACTTTAATTCATCAGCCAAACATACAAAACAGGCCAATATAGTATGAAGGTGACAATTTTCTTGTTACTAACGATAACATAATCAATCAAGCTACATATTTCTGGAAAGCAATAAAGTAATGTTCTTCCTAAAAGATGGTCTCTAAACTTGAATGGTTCACATTACTTCACTCTAGTTTTCTGGTTGTATTCTATGATTTCAAAAAATTCCTTTGAAATGAGAGCATTCTTAGTTGTCATATAAGGGTACCTGATTCCTTTCAAAATTTCTCATAAAATATTGTTTTGTGGAATGCAAAACAAAGGAGTGCAAGTTTGTTGCTTTTATATAAACTCAATACCGTAATAATAGTCTCCATAGCTTTATGTTTATAGACTTCTATGTTGTGTACAAAGCACATTCCTAAGATATTTAAATAAGCATATGCAAATATATATAATATGTTCTTATTTTAGTTAAAACAATTAGCAGAAAAGACTTTTAAAATATCACTTGGGATTAAAATTATTTAGACTTAGATAATGGTTACATTGTAATTTTTCACTTGGGCACATGATTTTGGAGATAAAGAAAAAAAATCAAATTATTAGAAACTAACCTAGAGGAGCTTCTCTTCAACTGGCAGGAGGAAACCAAAAGATAAAATTAAAAATTTATTATATGCATAAATATTCATTGAGATATTTCATTTATGATTTAATTTGATTCATTTACTTGAAATTGAAATAAGCACATACTAAGGAATATATTCCCTAATATGAATCAGATCACTTAAAAAGAAGAACTAGAGAAATAAGTATTTATGAGATATAATCAGGTGTACAATTCCTTATTCAAATCCCAGGGGCCAGATGTATTCTAGAATTGGGATTTTGTCTGAATTTTTTAAAGGTAACATTTTGCATGTATCTTGTATTATGTAACATCTAATGGAGTTCGGGATGGCACCACCTAATCAGACATGTTAATACTTCATATATATACATATATATATGAATATAAAATATGAATATTTAATTTAAACAAAAACATCAATAAATATTCATATATAAAGTAGGTCTTATTTTGTCACTATATGAAAAAACCTTTTGGTGATTAGAATTCTTTGGATACTGGAATTGCAGATGAGACACTTTGGATATGTATTACAACACAGATTTCCCTATTTATGGGTTTCTTCTGCTTTGTACTCTGAACTATGTGAAATGTTCCTGGGTTCCAGCCATTTGACTACAGCCATGAGCACTTAATAATGTTTGATGATCAAGGTGGTATTTGGGCTATTCCAAGCTCTTAACTATTACTAAAACATGAGGAACTTCATTAAGCAGCTCTGAGAATAGAGAGCCTATTATGAGGTAAAAGAAAATATTCCTTACTATGCTAAGGACAACCGAACCCAGACAGAATTAGATCAGATGCATTTACATTTATTTACATTTCTATCATCTCATAATTATTAAATTTCTTACTTGGAGTTCTTTTCTTATACTTTCAATTCTTTTATTGAAGTTGTTGGATTATCTCTCTTATCTTTATGATTATATGTTTCTGTGAACATTATACATTCTTCTCTCAAGTGTTTGTTAATCTTTCATTGAATAAAATGATTTCCATTTTCTTTTCTTTTTCCCCCCATTATATAAACAATCTTATATTATTCTACATACGAGTAAGACTGGTTAGAAAACTACTTATTTTCTTCCCTGAAGAGGTTAAAGAACTGTAGAGGATTGAGCTCTGAGTCAAACTCAGAGATTATGGGCCTTAGAAGTTTCAGTCCTTTTTCAGATTCACAGAGCTCTATGACCATTCAGGCCAGAAAGCTGGGATGTTCCCCTTGTATTTGCTCTCAGGCCACAGTATCCTCTAAGCACACACCAAATCTGCACCTTTTTGAATATCCTTAGATCCTGCAGGTACTTGGATGGTTGGTCATCTTCCCGTGTCAAAATAAGTCAATGCTGAATATCACAAGTATCACAAACTTGTAAGTGGTGGAGTGAGAACTTGAAGTCAAGTTCTCTGAGGCCAAGTGTTCAGGTGTCTCTTTTTATAATTCTATAGATATTTCAAAAGGTACCTTTTGATGAGTGGAGTATTTTATTACCTCAAAATATTTACCCTTTCATGAACTGCAAAATTTGATCTGTTTAATTGTGGCAAATGTCTTCGATATGATTTTGCTCTACTGCTAGATAATAAACAAACAAAGACAAACAAACAAACAAACAAACATTAAAGGGCCTGACTTTAATTATAAACATAAACCAAACAACTAAGGAAGAATCTCTGTGCCTAGTTCCAGAACTGTGCTAGAAGCTCCACACTTCCTCACACTCGTATGTATTCATAAACTGTTTCTAAACATTGACCTTAAAGGAATATCTTTCAACTTGATAAATTTTAGAATCCTGCTACTAACTGGTACGTAATGGATTGTCAGTCTTGAGATTTCGGTTTCACTTGGAAAAGATGGGTTTATTCTATGTTGCCAAAAAAGAGAAAGTGAATAAAGAGACGTAATTTAACTCATCAACAAGGGGAAAGAGAAATGTATGAACCTCAGAAGAGAAAACCATGTTTGAAAATTGTTTGATCACTTAAACTTTTTATTCTTATCAACACTAAAGCATATCCTCCATTAGAAAAACAGTAGGTGTGACTGAATTGCTTTTAAATGACTTTCAATGATTCCTTTTTGCGATGAGACATTAGAATAATTTTACTATAATTTCATAAAATTTTATTTTCATTTGTTTTGTCTCTCTGTCAAGCTTGAGATGACTGATGAAAAGAATGTGTAAAATAGAATAATTTTCGCTATTGAAAATTGTCTAGGTTTCTGTAGATAGAATTATGATCTCTATTTTTAAAGTTTTAAAATATTAAAATAAGAAGACTTGATGTTTGTGATACTTCTATTAGACAATAAGATGGTGAATTCATCAGAAGGTCAAAGATTTTCAACAGATAATAGTTAATGTTCTGGGAAAAGGTTACAAGAATAAATTTCCCAAATTATGTTAAACCTCATAATAAATGGAATTAAATTTGGAATAGGGAAAACTAAAAAAAAATAATTATTGCTTCAAACCTCAAAAATAGTTTCATAATGTAAGAAGCACTATTAAATAAACTGGGCATTTATTTGTATTTATTGTATAAATACATACATAGTTACATGTCGATTCTGCTGGATTGTATTCAGAGAATTTCTCAGAATTCCTTTTATTAAAAAATGTATCTGCAGAAAAAATTAAATCCCTTAGGAATTTCATAATCACATCTCAGAGAAATACAAAAGAAAGTACAGACTTATATCTGAGAATTAATTTTAACTCTTTGTGTCTAGTTTGAAGCTTCTTGTCTTTGTCTAAAATTACAAGCCAGAATTTTGTATCTCCATTGATTAAAAAAAAAGTGTGTACAATGTAAAGAAGTTTTGCATATACTTGTACTGTACATGGGCTGAATTAAAAAAAAAAAGAGTTGAAGCATAACTTTGTAATTGTGTAAAGTATGAGTGTAAAGTTTTACCGTAAAATCCTAAAAATATACATTGTTTCAACTAAAACCAAAAAATGCAGTATTAAAAAAAGTGCAATTGCTTTAAAAATAAAAAAAAAAAAGAAAAGCTTAAGTCACCTGAAATCTAGAAAATTACACACTTGATGTAGAATCTATGATTTCCTCTAACTCATATTTGGTAATATTATTACTATTTCAGGATAAGATAGATATCAACTGAAGTGCCCTCTTCAAATTACATTTGAGATCTGCATGCTTCCTTCCCATAAGGGCTACTTCCTTCTTGTTGACTTCTGGCTTCTATAGCTTTATGGATCATCTTACCTCCCTTCCCAGTAGTTTGCTCCTGTTTTGGGTCACACTGTCCTAGATGTGATATATGGCCTACTTTATTTGATTTTTATACCATCACTAAAATAACAAGCAAGCAAATAAAAAAAAATAAAACCAGCTTATATAATTGATCTCATTATAGGTCTAGAAAAATCAGTTATGGGTGTTTCCACAAAAACACCAAGCCATACATTTTAAGTATTGAAAATTCTTTCAAAGTTCATTAGCCACTATTCACAATTTTTTGATACCACTGTATTTGTTCTTTTTTTTTTAAGTTTTATTTTTTTATTTATTTTGGGAGAGAGAGAGAGAGAGAGAGCAAGCAAACAGGGAAGGGGCAGAGAGAGAGGGAGACAGAATCCTAAGCAGGCTCAACACTGTGAGCCCAGAGTCCAACACGGGATGGGGCTCAAACTCAGGAACCGTGAGGCCATGACCAAGCCCAAATCAAGACTGGCTGCCCAACCAACTAGGTTCCCCTGTTCCTTTATTTATTGATGTATTTTAAGATTTTATTTTTAAGTAATTTCCAGAGCCAACATGGACTTGAATTCACAAGCCTAAGATCAAGAGTCACACACCCTACTAACCTAGTCAGCCAGGCATCCCTTGTTTCTTTTATCTATTGTGTTCCTCATTCCCCTTTTTCTCTCTGCTTCTCTCCATCACCAGGTTTTATTTTGTTTTAGTGTTTGTTTTAATTTAAAGCTATTGATTATCTATCTGCTTCCAACCTGTCTTCTTAGAGTCTCACATGTACTTTAGAGTATTTTCCTAATATATCCTTCAAAAAACTTCTTTCCAAAATGGAACTATAATGCTAGTGAATGAAATAATCGTTTTTATAGTTACTATAATTATATTTTATAATTATTAAAATCATATAATCATTATTAAAGTTTAGTAGTTTTTCAACCAACTCTGTTTTCCAATAGTAAAATTTTGTGGACTCTAAAAAAGCTGTTTGCTCCCCAAATATAACATTGTCATGACAAAGTACATTTATTATGTAGCTGGAACATTGTGTCATTGAAAGATCTTCTCCTCAGGGGTGGCTGGCTGGCTCAGTTGGTATAGCATGTGACCCTTGATCTCAGGGTTGTTTGAGCCCCATGTTTGGTACAGAGATTACTTACAAGTAAAATCCTTAAAAAAAATGAAAAACAAGAAAAACAAGAAAGACATTCTCCTCAGTTTTCTAAGTATGGTTGATGCAATGTAGCAAATAGTGTTTGTTGAACAATGAAGATATTTTTCCCATGTGGCCAAGGGACAATAATCAAATAAGAGCTAAATATTTTCTACCCTACAGAAGGGATGCCTGTTATGTGTTATATGTTCTATGTTATATGTGGCTCTATACTATATATTACTTTATGCTATACAATATTATCTCTTTCCCCTAGGTGTTTGCTTTCCAGTCGTGTGAAGGCCTCTTTAAATGACTGCCTAGCTTTAGATGTCCTAAATTTGGAATAGATGCTGAGGTAAATAGAAGAGGAAGAACTGGTTCACTCTAGAATGTTCCTTTCTGCATCTTTCCCCTCTGACTCATAGTTCTCTCTATCTTGGTGGTGAATTATACTCAGGTACATAGGGGAATGTTACTCATCTTTCCCCATAGATTGTTGGCTCTTCACACTAAATCTCAACCCTAGTGCAATCCTCTATACAGCTGGGTTCACTGTGCCAGACAAAATTTCTATGCATCAGAGAGAGTTTCCAGTAGACCTACGGTAATTGGGGGATAAATAGCTGTTACTGCCGTAATATACAGCGTAAGGGATTATACCTGATGGGAAATCAGGCTAAATCCCTGGGCAATGCATGTGGGCCTTGCTCAACACAGATGTTAGGAAATTAGATTATTGCCCTGACAGCTTTAGGCTCTGAAGCATGAGTTCCTGCTTTCTTTGAAGTTGGTGTTATTAATCTTTCCCATTCTGTCCTCAGTATCTCTGGATAAGCTTTAACTTCCATTTAGGCTTTAATGCCTTTAACTTCTTTAACTTCTCCAGGACCAAATTTTCAGAATTGTCAAGTCTGTTGTAGCTAAAATAGCATCCATAATACGTGCACCACTGTTACATGTATCACTAAAAGGAAGGGAAGGACAAATCTCTGCCAATTTAACGTGGACCCAATTTTTTATGTCACCTAGATTCTTTTTTATTCTTATTGAAATGTCTCTTACATATCTCTTTCATGCATAAGAAAGAAAATGTGAGAAAAATAATTGATTGATTCTAAAACTACAACTTTATATTCAGAGTACAACTTTTTGAATTGGCATCATCAGTGTGCTTACTTTTTCCTCACATAATTATCCTCTTATTATCAGCGTTAATGATTTGTCATTTCCTAAAAGAATGCTGCACTACATTCTCCAGGATTATCCAAACAGCTGACACCATTCTAAAATTTTTGAAAGATGGGGGCAGGTAATAACAACTACCTGCTCCTGGATGACAACAATTATAAGTTGTCCAAAATTTGGTATGTTAAAATCTCAAAAAAAAAAAAATCCATGAAATAATGGAGTTGCATTTTATCTGGAAATTTCAGATTCTCAATCTCCATAACTAAATTATGGGCATTTCGGCTTCCAAACATCTAGGACTCATCCCCCATAAACACTCCTGACTCTGCAGTGGCACATTTTCAGTAGTCAAAAAAAAAAAAAAATCCATGTATTATTGAGTTCTTGGTAGCACAAGGATGCATTTTGTGTAGAAAATCTTGCTTCCCTACAACCATGGTGAAAATATGAGTATTTTTAAATTGCTTCCAGTCGTGGATTTTGCCCCAGTAAGCTGTCCTCATCCAGGGCTTGGAAAATTTCCAGAAACTGGTGGTATAATCCATTGTATCATGGAAAGTGTGGTGCCAACAGAGTCCTATGCATTCTGGGAAATCCCTAACCCCTCCTCCCCCCCACCTCCATACACATGTGTTCACAATTATTCCAACATTTTCCATGTTGCATGGAGAGATCTTGTAAGCAGATTATAGGGGTTTATATTTCATTAATGAGCCAAGTGCCTATACTGGTAGTAAACTAAGCTTTAATAATTGATAGGTATCCTATCACAGAAACGGGAGTCTGTCAGCATGTCCATAATAACTATTCCTCAAGTCTGTGGCCCCAGAAGTAAAACACGGTCCTCTATTCTCCTTGATTTCTTCAAAGGAATGTCTGGAAACATGTGTGCGTGTACATAGGAAACTTTACCAATAATTGAGAAGACAGAGGGAAAACATGAAAATGTAACAAAAAACTTAAATCGAGTATTCTTCATCTTTATCTTCAACAACATTTTCGTGGAGATCTAAGCCCCCTGACCCTCTCTCATTCTGCTGTTCACAAATTCTTTTCTTATTCCTCCTCTGCTCTCTTTGACACATTTAACATTCTGTTTCACACTCCTCTGCTCTATTTTACACACTCTCTCTCACTCCTCTGCTTCCTTTTGCACCATAATTACTACTTCTTTCTTGTCTATAGAGGTTTAATGATCTCTTCTCTATTTCTTCAACTCGTATATTAATTCTTCAAAGGTTCACGGAGGTAAAAAAAAAAAAAAAAACTCAAATAGAAGTTAAGCCAGCCATATTTCCCATGGCCTGTATAATTCTCAAAGACTTCATGGAAGGGTTAGGCTTGAACTGGAAACTGAAGTACAGAGAAAAATGAGAAGAATCAGAAAGAAATTCTTGGCAGGAAGTCATAAGGAATAACAGAAGCATGAGGGAGAATTATGCCTCACTTATTTGGAGAAATTAGCTCCCCATAATTAGTTTGAACCAGCCAGTCACTTTAGCATAAGCCCTTCGGCTTCACTCTGGCACTCTTGCTTTGGCATCAGTGGTAAAGTGCATGCTTACTAAAATCAATTCATTGAACAGGCCGCATTAGGGAATGTCTTTTTTAGTTCTAATTTCCTAAGCCCCTCCTCCAGAAGTTCATACTAACAGCTTCTGGGATTGGTGCTGTGAATATATAATAATTTTATTCATTTTAAAGTTTCCATCTGACTTAGTGATCAGCTAGATTAGTAAATTACTTCATTTACAATGATTTAATTTAGTTACATGATCTAATATTTGAAGCAGTCATTCTGAGGAAGAAAACATGTTTTTCAGGGAGAAACAAATAATAATGCAAGAGTAAAATTCTGAAAGGGAGAGCCAAGGGATGTACCACTAAGATGGGCACTTTAAGATACTGAGTTTACTATGTAGTAAGAAGGTAAAGGGAATTTATAGCATAGGGGAAAATAAAATTTGGGATGTAAATATTATTCCCAAGGAAAGGACCTGGAAAAGTAGTAAAATAAAATTTCTTATATTTGCTATTTTATTAGGAATGTTAAACAAACATTTGTGCTCATCTGAATATCATCTGATTGACATTGTTTATTATCAAGGCTAGACGTTGGGGGTGGTGGTATTTGGATGAAGCTGACTGTTGCTTATGTTGTCCAAAGCTCATGAGTCTTGTGAAGGAACTAAAGCATCTTCTCTGGTAGAATTATGTCATCATACATGTTTCTGCACAAGATTACTAACTCTCCTTTGTTCACTGTCCAGAGTCCCCTGGGGGAATTACATTCTAATATGTTTCAACCTCAGGATCTCTAAAAATCTATTTGTTTAACTTAGTAATTGCCACTTAGCTGCTGTGTAATAAACATCTTTTGAATATGTGAATGATTGAGTATATGATTGAATGTAGAGAAAGCTCATCCTGAAGAAGGAAAGAAAAGTTTTACTCTCCCACTAAGCTCTCCAGAGTTCTTGGAATGGTCAAACCAGATTTCTTATATCATGTGTCCGTATAGCACTTCCATCAAAAATTATATCAACTATCTAAATTTTCCCATAAGTCCTTTAAACCAATGAAAGTCTTTTCCATTATTATAGAACGGCAACCAGAACAATAGTAGTATTGAATACAATTAATATTTGTATATTTATTGTGTTTCTGAGATTCCCAATAGCCGAAAACTTCTTTCTTCCTCTGGCCAGGCAACCTTTCAGGGAAAATTCTTTTGTAATAAGAGAATGCTTGTAGAAACTTCTGTGCTGACCTCCTCAATTCCAAAATCTTATATGGCTTGAAGAAGAAATTTTACTTTTAACCTGGTCTTTAGGGGAAACATTCCTGCTGATTCCATGGCCCAAATAACATATGATCTATAGGTTTATGCTATCATGACTAAACAGTGATTTCCTATTTAAATGGTAACTCATTATGTCCTATCGTCATGATTATTCATGTAGTGATATTAACTAGGCAAAGCTCAACTGCTCTGAGCAGATTAGCTACTCAAAAAGTCCAGTATTTAATATCACTCTTCCTTAACATTTCCAGTAATTGCCTACAGGTTCTTACACCTGTTCCGAATCAAGCCTGATTATTCTGTGATGGCATGGAGACACAGACACTTCTTTACATATCATAAAACGCTTGCGTTCCTGGGTTATACTAAATTTATCTTGTCTATCACATAGTCTGGAATATTTGAGGTTATTTTACATTTTTTAAATTATAAATTGTGTCAAAGGGCTGTTAGACCGAATACCAATCATGTAGAATGGAAGTCTTTGGAAAGGTCACGTTTCCGATTAGTCCCTTCCCACTTGCCAAGTGACAAGATCTTGGCCCTCATCTTTCTATGTCCCTAATGAACCTAGTAGTCCTGCTTTGTCACTTATTTTCCCCTTTTTTGGCCTTGTTATCTTCTATGCTTTGACATGACTACTAATAACTCACCTGCACAACCACAGTGGAGACACTGTCAGTTTTGACACTCCAGGGCATCTTGTATTCTTTTTGTGGTTATCTTTCGGAATTCTTCATAAAGTTGATTTCTGAAAGCCCATTCACTTTTCCCCTGCATTCAGGACACATATATCAAACTGTTTCCCTTACATTTCCATCTGGACATTTAAAAGGCATCTTAGATGTTAATTCAGAATCTTAATTTCCTCCCCCCATCCCCCTGCAACCGTCCCACAGTATTTTCTAAAGCAGAGAACAGCATTCTATTGTTGCAACTGCTTACATCACAAACTTGGGGATACCTGTTTCTCACACACCTCACATCCAGTCAATGAACATATCCTGCCACATCACGTTTCATATATATATATATACACACACACACACATATGTCCATTTCTCACTCTTTAACAGTTGCCACCATGACCTTAGCTACCATCATTCTGAATTTGGATTATTGCAGTATCTACCTAATTGATCTCCCTGCCTCAGTGCTTGCCCTTTCTACACTCTATTCTCAACATATCATTCTGAGTCATTCCATAAAGTTGTTAAAGCAGATCATTTGATGACTCTTCTCAAAGATCTTCAGTATACTTCTCACATCACGAGCAGTAAAAGGCAGAGTCTCAAAAGAGGATTATATGATATCAAGTGGTTGAGCCCTTTGACTTCTCACCTCATCCCCACCACTCATATCCTCTCTGAGCTTCAGGGGCATCATCTTTCTTGTTGATCTTTGCCTGTGACAAGCCATGCCCCACTTGGGGGGGGGGGTTACACTTACTGTCGAATCTGACTTAGATATTCTTCTCTTTTATCCATATAGCTCCACCCTACATTGTTTTCATAACTGTATTTGTGAAAAGAAACTCTGACCAAATAATGTAAATAGTAATCCCATATTAACTCACTCCTCCTGCATAATTATTACCTTTACTCTGCTTTAATTTTCTTCCACATAGATACACAAATACTTAAAATTTATTTCCCTGTTATCTAACTAACCATAGCATATAAGCCTCATGACATCTAGGTTTATTTGTTTTCTACTGCTATATCTTTGTTACCTAGGAAAATGTTTGGCACAATTGGAGGGTAAATTAAATACTTGCTAAGTACATTGAGAACAACATCTGGGGAATTATAGATTCTTACATAGTGACTAAGACCGAAAAAATAGAAGAATGGGATGGAAATTTTTACCTTTGATTTATCTATCCACATAATAAAAATAAACACATCTTTTTTTTTAATTCATAAGATGTGCATGTGAGCATGTGAAGGTTTAAATGGTCTCTGTATAAATTCAATAAGCTATTCACTCCATGAACCATTTTACAATGGCAAGAGATCAGTTGGAATTGTCATCAAAGGAACTTGTATAAAGGTCCTATATAAGGATAAACCACATAAAAATACACTTAATATCCTTTCCAACCTGACAAAGAACTATATTAGGAGGGTCAATTCCCATTATATAAAAGCCAAATGATAAATTCTCTTAGACTACCAGGAAATATGTTTCTCCTTATATCTTCCCTAACATAAAGTATATTTTATTTAAACCAGAGAATGATATTATAAAAATATCCCCCTGTAGTTAACTTAGTTATTAAATTCAGCATCCATTTTACTCTAGATTTCTGGTCTAATTATTATTTCCCATTCCTCAAATGATTTTTTTTAATCTTCTATCCCTATTTTATAGGAAATTATTATTTCCTATTCATCAAATTATTTTTTTATCTTCTATCCCTAACAAACATTTCTTTGTTTTGGTGTTGTTTTTCAAACTTCAAATCAGTTGTATGGAATGGATTTTTATAATAACCCTCTTTTAAAGGATGTGGACCATCATATTTCTCCCCATAAGAGAAAATTATTGGATTAAATAATACCGATCTCTTCTTCATTAATAAATCATCTGAAGAGATGGAGTAATAGCTCATCTTAATGGACAGAGTCAAACATCCTCTGGGCTAGTGTTGGGAGTTTGATATTCGTTCCATAAGTTGCCTAAACCTAACTACAGGCCATGGCACAGATTGTCTTCTTCCAACAATGAGGTGAATAGATACTCTCTCTCTGTTCTGGCTCCCCTATTAGGGAATAGCAGTTCTTTGGTGTAGGCATAGTTGACAATCATCAGAGTTTGACTGTGGATCCAAGCCTCATTCTCCAAGCTAGCTTTCAGAGCAAGCCTTATACTTGGACTTACTGAGCCAAAGAAAAGAGAAAAAGTGGATGAGAGAAAAAAAATCAAATAAATATTTAAAAGGGACAACAGCAGGCCAGTACAATGAGTGAAAACACATCCGCAGACACAGAGCCTTGTGCAATTTTATATTCCTGGGGACAAAGATTCTGCAAACGTCTGAAGGGAAGAAAGAGATGGTCCACATACAAAATGTAAGGAAAAATAATGGCTTTAAAGTTATCAATATAACACTTCTAGCAAACACGGTGAAAAAATACTTTGAAAACATTTTTACAGAAAATGATACCTAACAAATGATTAAAGACAGAATGAAGATATTTTCAGAAATGTAAAATGTCAAAAATTATCTCCCATTATATTTTCCTGGAAGTTATTTGATATGCTTCAACGAAAACAAGAGAGTAAACCTAGACCTTCCCCCTCCCCCCCCGCAAAAAAAAAAAAAAAAATACAAGCCTACATAAAACAGGATTTCACTGCCGGAAAGAAATAAACTGAGGAATATATGCGACACTGGTGAAGGGATAAATGATTGATGACAAATGCATACCAGACTTAGAGCAGGCATGGTTTGGTCTAGAGAAAGTCAGAAGCCTCTGGGAGTTCTTCAAGAGTTTTCAAGTTCTTCAAGAAAATTAAATCAACAAATTCTTGATGCACTGGAATACTGAGAGGGAACTTAAGGAACTGAATGAAAGTTGGGAGTTGAATTAGTGCTGTTTTCATAGAAAAATCTGCAAAAAGTTAAAAATGAGAGTGAACTTCAGAGGGAGAAGAATATGCAAGAAATGAAAATCAACAATATAAATGTACATATTAATTGCATTTATATATATACACAAGGCAGAAAAGTATTTACAGTATTAACATAATATTAACAAATATTGTTGAGGGAACCAAAAGATGATAAGGGAATGGATGGGATGGTAAGGAAGATAGGGAATGATACTTAATTATTTTTGTAATATGCCCTGTCGAACTTTTAACTCCTTAAATTCTATTCATGTAGGTAAGATACAGATTCCTCCTGTTCACCCGGGATTGCCCATGAGTACATCTGTAGTCTTGGTATAATCATCAATAGCACACCGTTCATTCTCAAACGATTCCTGGTCTGGATGATAAATTATAGTGTCACCACGATTTAGAGCAAAAGGGCTTATTTCTTGCTCGTGTTAAATGTAAGGGTTGCACTATTGCTCCTTGTGTTTTCTTTATTCTAAGATCTAGACTGCAGGAACAGCTCCCAATAGGATGTGCTGTTCCTGTGACAAAGAGGAAAGAACAAGAAGGCAACAAATGAACATATTGGCTCTTAAAGCTTCTGCTAGAGAAGGGCACACTGTCACTTTTGCTCAAGTGGCCAAGGCAAGTCACATGCCCAAGACTGCTATCAGGGGTAGGATGACAAAGAAGGTACTACTTGTCACAGAGTAATAAATAGCCAGGTATAATGTCTCTACAAAGAAAGTGGGTATAAGAGTGGGGAGCAACAATAAAATCTGCCACAATAAATAATGAAAGTAAAACCTGAAAAACATACAATATGAATAATAGCTAAATAACTGCTGTGAGAATTGGATGTGAAATAAAAATAATTTATATTTTTCTTTTTACTTTACTTTAGCCTTTATATATGTAATCACATTTGATACATTAATCATAGAATGTAGATTTGTTAATGTCCGTTTTAACAGCTGATGATATTGACATTAAAAGGCTAAACAATCAACTTAATAATTTGATACAAATAACAAAGCGGTCTTGTTACATATTTAGTTGTTTTGATCTTTGCAGATGTCTAGCTTACTGTCATGCTCCATGTACCTATGTAAAACAAAAGAGATGTAGAACCATGAGCTGCTTTAGGACCTTCGCAAATTTGAAGTGGTTTAAAATGAGGTTGTATTTCTTTTCACTGGACATGGGGTTGTACTTCATAAATGCAGTAATAAACATTGACTCTTTGATTTCTTATTTTGTAAAAATTAAATCTGGTCCAACTGCAAAGTTGTGTTGGGTGGTAAATGAATGATTATGGAATGTACATATATATATATATATATATATGTATATATATGTACATTAACAGGACTACGTGATTTCTGCTAAAATAAAGACTCAAAATATCTGTTTAAGACTCAATAATAAAAGCATATGAGTATAACTGTTGACTAAAATAAATCTTCTATAGGGATAAAATGTACTGATCATATATAACAAACACATGAAGGAATGCAGAAGGTAATGACACAATCACTTTTATAGATTTTTATTTTCAAAACAAATTTCTACCCCTACTTGTTCACTTGACCATTCATTCATTTAATAGTGTTTTAATAATTACTTGTGCCAGTGAGAAAACTTCCTGTTTTAAGAGCTCAAAATCATGTGGTGGTATATTTCTGGTGGCAGAAGTATATACTAGCAATTGTTAAAGAGTGATATACATGCTAATACAAATAAATACAAAAGGCCAAAATAACACTTATGATGCACCTGTGGTTTTATAACATTTGAGTCAAGCAGAGAGTTAAGAGAAGAGTGTGAATCTGTCAGGTTGCTCTAGAGAGAAAGAGGCAGGAAGAGGAGTGGACAGCAGAGGTTAGATAACATTCTTCATAGTAGAAGGAAAACACCAGACACATATATCCTCTTTGCAGTTTCTTTGAGATGAACCTTACCAACCTGAAACTGTGTACCAGTGAATCTTAGATCTCATTGCCTTGCTTCATCCTTCACTTCCAAATGCTAGATGTAGCAGTCTATGCTTAAGGAATCTCTAGAAGTACCAGGGGAAATAGGCATGATAGCTTCAATGCATAACAAAAAGACAACACTGAAGACTCTGAAAGCCTTGAGCAAGAAATTCAAAACACATAGGAGGAGTAGAAGCAGCAAAAGTAGGGAAGGCCAGAAACTCTGGTGCCAGTAAAGGTGCTGGAAAGGTAGGTAAGGTCAATCACAGTAAGGCTCCTGATGTGAAAGGTAAAGTTTTCATTTAAGTTTGGGAAGCTTTTGACAGTGGAGGAGCCCAGAATAACCAAGAAACACATCTGCTACATAAGATCAATGCCATTTTTAAAGCACCAGGATAAATTGGACTGCTTTGAATTTCCTGCTGTGATTCTAACACTCCCACTGCTCAGCTCTTCCCAAGTGAAGCTTTAATGGCATTACAGAAGCTTTTATTTGTCTGGTAGTACCTAAAGAAGGCTCTCTGTTTTCAGCAGCCAATTCAAACAACCAAAATAACTTGGTTGTTGCCTGTCTCAGACTTAAATTCATTGATTTATTAGAGATTTTTCTATTTCTGGCAATATTAAATTGTGAAATCATTGACTTTTCTTAATAATTTGTTAATGATATGATGTTATCCAAAACTAAGTGGCATTTTTTATCAGATGAAACTGTGTTCTTACTAAATCTGAACAAACAATAAGCATGTTTGAGTACTTATATATATAGAAATAGGAACACATATGTATATATTTTGTCATAGGAACACATATGTATATATTTTACGTCATTTGTGTTAAATTTGTGAAGGTAATTATTTTGTAGCCCAAACCACAACAAAACAAAAACCAAAAAGCAATAAAAAGTATCAGAGAACCTAACTGAAAAAGATCATTTATATAATTTAAGAAATGCTTTAGTTTGTAATTTTTGCACCTAATGCTTATAGAAAAGAAAATTGAGTCTTTGATCAAATGTTTTTCTTCCCTGAATTACTGTCTTTGATTTTGATTATTGATATGTACTTTAAACACATTGATTTTCAAAATTCTGAACATTGATTTAATAAAAAAGCAATCAAAGCATAGTTTCATGATGGTTAAATAATTATGTAGTACTTCATGACGTCAGCTAATTATAGATTTGGTTCAAGGTTTCCATTTATTTTATTCAATATAGCATCAGGTCTAAGTAACAAGTCTGGCATATTTGGAAAGCAAATAATTATTTATTTTCTATACTTATTGTAAACTACAATTAAAAGTCTAGCATGCTAAAATAAGTTTTGTTTCAAGTTTTATTTTATTGTTAATTAATAACTAAAATGCCTTGATGGAATTTTAATATAAATTTTAGTTTTATTTAATAAATAATTATGGAGATTAAATTTTATAAAAAGCAGGTCAGATAACATATGATATGTCAAAGTTAATAAATGAATCTAACACTTAGGAGAAGGATATGCCAACAACTGTAATAGTTACATTATCAATATAATTATAGGTCAGAATTCAGTGTAGAATTCTCTATGTAAGTAAGATATTGTTATTATAAAGTATAGATGTTTCTTTCCTTCAAAGGAACTTGATGACTTGAAATATAATAAGCTGATGGCATACCACTTACTTAATCATTTTACTTCTAGTTTCTTGGATTAGCTTGGTTAAATACCATAAAAGGGTATGGTTAGTGTGAGAAAATGAAATACTTTAATATATGCAGTGAAAAATCAATAACTTTTATAGACAATAAATTTAACATTTAATTACATTAATTCAAGCTATGTATGTGCCTATTTTTTCTTAAACATTTAAAATATAAAATACAAAATTAAAAATTTATCACAGTTTGAGTGTCTGATATAGACATTCATTATTCAAATGAATATTGAGATAATTCAAACCAAAAACATTTCAGCTAAATTACCTGTATGACTTCATTTTGCATTGATTTTATATTCAACATTTGTCTTTTTCATAATTGTCTAAAATTAAAAAAAAACTACACATTAAAATATGAAATTCAGAGAATTAAGTGAATGGGTAATGAATTTAATCAAGTTTCCCTTAAACTTGACCCCCAGAAGAGTAAAATAATTTTCACATAAATTACACAGGGAATTAATTACCTCAATTGACCGTTTTATCTTGCATCATTAATTGGAGATTAAATTCTCTGTTAAACATTGTCAGGTTTATTTGTAAACATGAAAAATGTAAAAATGAATTTGAAAGTGAATATTTTTTAATATTTATTTTGCTTAAAATATGTCCAAAAATGCACAAATATTTTATAGTTTAAACAACAAAATATTTCCAGCATCTGTGTAAAATGGAAATTCAGAATAGAAGGAAAGAGTCATTTTATAGAGGGTGAGCCTGTGACTGTGTTATTCCCGGAGGGTAGCTCACATTAGTGAAAGTTGGTGTTCAGAAAGTAAGGGAGGGGTGGAGGGGAGAGAAGGAAAAATTCAAGGCAATAAAGTGTTAAGTATTTGGGAGTCAGAAAACCTAGGCTCTGATTGCAGTCCTAGCTAATATGTGTGAACTTTACCAAGTTACTTAGCTTCTCTGTGAATGTTGATTTTCTCACGGGTAAATGCAAAAATGAATGCAATCTGCACATGGCTATTATGTGGACTGAACATGTTTTCTATAAATAGCCTGATATCAGGTCAGGCATATTTCATTAAATATTTTTTTCTTTTCCTTTCTCTTTTTCTCTTCATTCTTTTTCCTCCTTTTTCTTCCTCTTTTCCTTCCCATTTCTCCTCCTCCACCTCCTTCTCCATATTTTTCCTCTTCCTCTTCTGCCTTTTTTCCTTTCTCGTCTCCTTCTCCCTTTATTATCATCACTACTGCGAGAATGGGAAAGGGAAAGAAAAGGAGCTGCTGAAGTTTAGAGTCTGATGAAAAGTGAGATATAAGGGAGCCATTTGGTTTGTGCCAGGATAATTTATTGTTTTGAAACCATTTGGGGACATATTAAAAATTGATAAATTACAGTGTTCAATATGTGCTCAAATGCTACCTAAGAAAAAAACAAGATAATGGTTAATAAGTAAAATGATCAGTATTTCCCAGATGTTAAAAATTTAGCAAAGCCCTCATAAAGAATGTATAATTTAGGAGGCATGAAAAATATTCAAAAATGTTATTTAAAAAGAATTTTGTTTTTTCTGGGACATTTCATGGCTTAGGCGTGGTAAATAAAGACAATGAATCTGTGTTAACCACATCACTACACACATTTAAGTAGTATTTGTTATTAAATTGCATCTCCCTAGTTTTCTTAGTTTCATATATATGAGATAAATCTAATCAACTTGCTTTTGCTATACCATTGAAATGCTAATCATCTGATTAGTACCTAGACTGTAGGCAGAATATAGAAGAGGTCATGTATCTGTGACTTCTGCCAAATCCAGAAAATGTTCACATTACTAAATATTACATATTGGAAAAATATGGTCAAAATACAAATTATAATATTTTTCATTTGATTATCATGATAATTATAATTGGCTTAAAATCTGCCTCTTTCTGAAAGCTATTTTTTTATTCTTGAAAACATATTGGCTTTTATAATAAAATTATGTATGTGTGTGTGCACATATACTCATTGTATAAAATTTAGACTATAACGAAAATCATAAAATGTAAAATAAAATTCTGCGTTGCAAACCAGATACAAAGAGTAAATATTTTGTGCACACCTATCCAAAATACACACATATAAATTTATATACAAATATTTAACAAATGGGATCATAGTGTCTACACCATTTTGTACTCTAAATTAATCATCACATTGTGTCAAGTGGTTCTCCAATGCTAGTGAATTGACTTACAAATAGGAAAAATGTTCACATAGCCTTCCATTCCTGTTTACTTTGGAAAGATGACTCTGTGAGAAGAACGACATTTGATAAGACAGATAAGTTTCCCTAAAACTGGGAGCAGTTTCTTTCCAAAGATGATTCAATTTGTGGGTTAAATCTAATTGTTCCTGAATATCTAATAGTATATTTTCAAGCAATGTCCATCAATCATTCAGTAGCAACTGAGTACACTATTCCTATACATTTCCTTGTTATAATTGTTAAACAAATGTTTCATATTCTACAGCTGTGGCAGAGTTCTTATTTTATCTGAAAATCTAATTATTTTCATGATTTTATTTTTCTTGCTTAAAAGAGAAGTATTTCTAAAAAAATATTGAGAATGCTTTTTAAATTATTAATATGAAAGTGTACTTTAGGAATACAACCACAGTAATAGATCCAGACAGCATGTCTCTGGGTACTAACATGGTGCTTCGTAGTGCTTTCTTTTAGGTAAAGAAAATGAAAAATATTGATTCTTCAAAGCCATGTTAGTATAGAAAAGGTCAGATATTGACCCTTTGTAGTTTGAAGCTTTATTTATTTATTTATTTATTTATTTTGGTCTGCAGATGGCCTATTCCTGTAAACATTTATTTACAGGAAATAATCAATTTATGAATTTTCCACTTCGGTTATGAACTCTTACACAAAATAAGCCTGAGGTTCAATAAGCTTTACTATGCTATTAAAAATAATCTCTTTGACCTTAACCATATCTATATCAGCTAAAAGAGTTAAGGTATCAAAATTGACAAAATAAAATTGGGAATGACTAAAACGTTAAGATTTAACAAGAAAGTACTCTCAAATCATACTAACAAATTCAATGGTAATATATTTGTACCAAATTCTTGATTATATTGATATTTCAAAGGGTTGTTTTGGTCAGTTACAGATAATACAGACTCCCCAACAAAGTTTCATTTCAATTGTTAAAGAATCTTCTTCTTTGACAGATAATGCTTCCTTTAGATTGGCTCACTTCATTTATTAATTTATTTTTTTGGTACTTTTTGAATCTAACGGTACATCTCTAGATCCTTATGCTGAAATTAAATAACCTGGGAAGAGAAATCATCTTGTCTTATGGTTCTTCTCAAAATGACATACTTGGACTTTCTGCTGGGGTCCACATGTGACCCATGGGAGAATTCACGTATCTTTATCCCACTTCCACTATTCTGCAGATCCCCTTTCTGACCAGATCTCACACCTTGTGCTGCATATCCTTACTCCTCAAAGTGGCACCACTCTCCCAAAGTTTCTATATTTGAAGAGGGGCTATTGCTCATTGGCACTTTTGGCTTCAAAGAACTCAGAAAAAGCAGAGTATCATTATTATTACAAACCTATTACTTTTTTTTTTCTTAAGAAGATGAAATTAAGTAATGCTGGGGATCAAAACATTTCAGTGGCTGGGTCATGCTGACCAGTACAAAATTATCTCTAAATTGCTTATTCAAATAACTACACCCAAATATATTCAGTTTGGCTCTGAATTTATCAAGGTATGATAGGATTAAAACTATTCTTGGGACATTCCCCACACAATTTAGTCTAATATTTGGTACCTCCACATCCTTCATTTCTTCCCTTCTCCGCCATTTCCTACTGGGCTCAAATCTTACTCAGAATCCATAAAGACTGGAAAATAGAACTTGGAAATAAAATAAAGCAAATAATATGTTTAGACTCTTTAATATAAAATATTAGACAATGATAGTTTGGCTCCAGTTCTACCCTACAGAGCCAAAACTTTTTAATATAAGAGAATCAAAATATTGGGGTTCCAAATCCCACCTGAATTTCTAAGTGATATAGCATTTACTATTCATGTATTTCAGTTAATACATTATTAATTTATTACTGCATCACAAATTGTCTGTAAATACCACATTAAAAAAAAGGTGAATATGACCTTCCAATTTCCGTGGATCAGGGGTTCAGACATAGGTGAACTTGATCTTTTGGTGCAGGATATCCCATGAGGCTACAGTCCAAGGTTCTGGCTGGGACTGCAGTCATCTCAAGGCTGACTGGGACAGCATCTACTTCCAGGCAAACTCGAGGCCTTAGGTTCTCACTGGCTGTTGGACAGGTTCACTTGCCCCATGAACCTCTCCAGAGGACAGCCGATAAGACTAAAAAGGTATATAGCAAGAGAATAGATATCTATCACTTCTGTCATACTCTTTGCATTAGAAGTGAGCTACTAGGTCTAGCTTTCAGACAAGGGAAGAGGACTGCCCAGCTTATGAAATCTAGAAGATGAAGCTGATTTGGGGCCATTTTAGATGCTAATAGGGTTAATCATTTATTGTTCATCAACCTTCTAACAGTAGACATATATTTAATACACCATTGACCATTTTTTTTGGAGCACTGAAAACTGCTTTAGTTCTAGGGGATACCATGTTGCATAGTACCTGCCTTAAAATTCTATCTAGAATTCAGATATTAAATGATTCCTCCATGTCCATGAAGTTGAGGGTATGTGAGATGATCGAAGGGAAAGTGAAAAGCTTCCCCACTCAAAAATTTAATTTACAGAAACAGCTTACCATTTGTGATGCAGAAATTTTATTTAAACATTTGATACCCTCAAAAAGATTAAAAGCTTTGCTAATCTACTATTTTTCAGTTATCCAATCAAATAATTAAACAAAACAAAAACAAAAATCTACCAATGAAATACAATTTCTTACAAAATAGTTTCCTATTTCTTCTTTAACAAATAACCACAAAGTTAGTGGCTTAAAAAAACATGGATTTATTATCTTAGTTCTGGATGTCCAGAGTTCAAAATGGGCTAACATCAGGGGATTTTTAAGGCTATATTCCTTTTTGGAGACACTAGACTGGAATCTTATCAGCTTCTAGAAGTTGCCTACATTGTTTGACTTGTGTGGGTCCATACCATCTTACAAGCCAACAATGACTAGTTGAGTCTTTCTAACACTGTGTCAAAGGGACACTGACTCTTCTGCCTCCCACTTTCACTTATAAGGACCTTGAGATGTTATTAGGCCTACCCACATAACCCAGGATGATCCTCTCATCTCAAGGTCTGATGTTTCGCAAATTTAATCCCATCTTCAAATTTAATCCCCTCTTGTCATCTAACATGACATATTCATTGGTTCTGGGATTCGGATATAAACACCTTTGGGGGCCATTGTTCTATGTATGACAATTTGAAATGTAAGATTTACTTGATGTAAGCTTGGACTACATTTATACATCTTTAATATACACAATACATGGTACAATTCTTTTAGCAACTTCAGAGCAGATCTATATTTATTTATTTGTTAAATGAATAAGTCAATACATATCCATCAGCTTGAGTTGTTCTGACTTTGCTCTACACAAAGGAGCTAAGTCTCCTAGGCTGAGTATGAGTGGAGAGACACAGACACTTATGTTTTCTGTTCAGAATCCTTTTGACTTGGACTCTCCTTTGATTGCCACCATTTCCAAATTATGTTTTCTTTGTTCTTTATTCTTAAAGTATAATGGGCACAGATGTTATTTAAGAAGATATAATGAAAATAAGAGCCACAGGAGGAAAGAAAGGAGTAACCCAGATAAGGTGAATCACCACCAGGAAGGAGCATTAGCGTAGTGAATCAAGTACGCCATCTATCTTCTTTATGACCTAATCATCAGTCCCCTTTTCTCTAAGGGTTCAATGACATGACTTCTGTTCTTTATTTTTCCAAGATTCCTTATTATCTGAGTTCTTCTGAGTACTACAGTGGTGTAATTTGATAAAGTCTAATAAATGAACTCCTTATTTTCCTCCGTCCACTTCTAAATCTATGTTATCCATTTTAGTGAGTGGTCTCACACACCGTTGCTAACAAATGGAACTCATCTCTGCTCTTTATCCTCCATCCCCTTCCAACCCAACCCTGTTCAGTCCTGTCATTTCCACCCTTTCACCTCCGTCTTCACTTCCAGAGCATACTCAGGCCTCGCTGGCTTGTGCAACTTTAATCTCTGTCTCTTCTGCTTCCCATTTGTCTTTTACATATTGTCAGAAATACATTTTCAAATTCATATATGATTGCAATGATCTTCTACATAAGTTTTCTCAAGGACACTCCATTCATTATAAACTCGAGCCTGGCATTTGGGGCTTTTCATAATTTTACTTGGAACTATTTTTTCAGATTTGTTTGCAATTGTTCCTCTAGATATAGCCAGTATTCTAATCCCCCGATTCATTTGCAGTTTACACAGCACACATCCTTACTTACATGTCTTTATTCAAGGCTTCTATTAAGTATGCCCTTCCTCTCTTCTGCTTCTTAGATTCTTATAATTACCCAGGAAAGCTGTGATTCTCCTCAGCTTCGCTTACCAGCTCCCAAACCAACTTAAGTAAAATCAATCCGTCTTGTTATTTCATCCACATCTATTTTTAAATCTCTATTATAACAATGGCCTGTCTCCCTCCCTTCCTTCCTTCCCTCCTTCCTTTCCCAGTTTGGCTAAAAAGTATTTAGGCTGGTATTTAACTATCTTGCATTGCGCACCCTGATTTGAATTCAGATGGGATCCTGAATATGTGCACATATATAGTGTGTGTGTAGATATCTAAAATTAAACTCAGCTTGGGAGAAAAGAGCACTGAGTAGTGGAAGAATTCTCATCCAGGGATGTTATGCAAATGTACAGAGCAAGGTCTGGACAACCTTGTCAGTTTTTGAACTTTTCCATCTCCTTATCACTCTCCCCAAAGTAGACCCTCAGGACGTCCCCTCTCTGGGACAGATGCTTCCCTGAGACCCTAGAGACTCTTCTCCTCAGTGTGATGGAGCCACCCAACACAGATTTAATAAATGTGCAAATAATGATATTGAATGAAAAATAATGCACCTCAGCCTCATGTCGTTTATGCTTTTCTCCCAGATGTGCACTGACCCATTACTTACATCAAACTCAGACTATAAATCTTTGCATTTACATATCCTTGGAGTTCTGTGAGTCACACTTCACCTGAATAACTTTAAGAGGCTCCTGAGGGCAAAAGAGATGGAAAATTACATGTTCATCCAGAGACTAGATTACATCAATTATTATTACTGGGCTCTATTATCCTGCTACCCAGTCTCCCCTCTGTGACCATTTTTATTACATAAATTTTTTATTACTATTATTTTTTAATTTGTGAGTACTACGTGTGCACTATGGTGTGCAGTACATGACACAAAGAAGTCATCACTCCTTTTCAGGGTTTTCCAATGAAAGTAATCAAGTTCAATACCTAGGCTTCAGTGTTATTTTATACACACACATATACGAATACAAACACTGCACACACACACACGTCAGTAAACGAAGTGACTGAAAACCAATGTGCAAATACAAAATGATTAATAGCTACTTGATAAGGACAATTTAAAAGGGAATATATATGTCAGTTCACAATTTTAAATCAGAGCAATTTTTTCTATTTCTATTTTTCAGATAGAATTCCGAATACTTAAATAATTTCATGGCGCTTTCTATATATTCCCTTTTGCACCATTACCACATATTCTCAAAGTGCCCCAGGTATTAAATAGTGTCCTCTCCTAGCTTAAAACTAGAAAATGTCTCAGGTGTACATATCAAAGTCATTTAGAAGACAGTTGAAAGGGGGAAGTAAACTAGTCTACATGAGTTTCATAGAATCTAGATCTAAGTAGAATCAGAGTTATTAGAGGAAGAGTATTTGTATAATTAGCAGGCCAAGAAAACATGCCATTTGGTGGAGGTTTTACACATTAAGTACGCTGGTACAAGAACTCATGACTGATGAATCTGCCCAATGGCATGCTTTATTTTCAGTAATTAATAAATACAAATGGGCTTTAATACAGCTGGTTTAAATTTTTTTTAAACGTTCATATATTTTTGAGAGAGAGACAAAGTGCGAATGGGGGAGGGGCAGAGAGAGAGGGAGACAGAGAATCTGAAGCAGGCTATAGGCTCTGAGCTGTCAGCACAGAGCCCAATGCAGGGCTTGGGGCTTGAACTCAGAGCCGTGAGATCATGACCTGAGCTGAACCCACTGAGCCACCCAGGGCCCCTACTGCAGCTAGTTTAAATACAAATCAAATGGAGAGAAGTAGCAGGCTATAGTGGCTATAGGAGTGGCTGGAAAAAGAAAGAACATGAATCACCAGATTGGTGATCACCAGAGCCAGATCTTTGTTTTTTTATTGTGTCCTAAATTAAAATCCAATCCTGCTTGAAGCTTGGCTTTGTGATTGCTGAGACACTGTGCTCTCTACTGACTGATTTCCCCCAGAAATTGATATCATATGCCTTCAGCGCTTCATGTATTCTGAATCTGCCTCTATTTACAACACGAAGAAGCTAAAGGCAGGAAAAGTAAGAGGTGAGAGGTTAAAATGGAAGAAGGAAAAACAAAAAGAGGGCAAAGGATGGAGGGAAGGAGGGAGGGAATGAGTTCGAAGGCTGAGGTATTGGGGGTTTGGGAGGAAATATCAAAGGAATTGAAGACGTAAAGTTATAACTTTGGGGGTACTGATTTATTTTTATTACACAGGTAACTTTCAATATATTTTTAATAAAGTTTTGAAATAACAAAAAATTACCTACATGGTATGTTTTTTAGGAGTCTATTTTAGGGATAAATTTTAGGTTGCCAAGCAAACTTGTTCAGAAAGCAAAGAGTTTCCATATATCTCCTCCCCACACATGCACAACCTCCTCTGCGGTGGACATCCACACCACAGTAGAACATGGGTTACAATCAATAAGCCTACATAGGCACATTGTTATCTAAATCTTTATACTATTTCCATAGTCTTGCCTTCTCCAGAATGTCATACAGTGAGAATCATACAATACATAGTCTCTTCAAATATGTATTACCGCTTTATGTGAGGAAAATGTATAGAAATTATATGTATCCTTATGAAATATTATTTTATCTCAGCATAATACTCATAAAATTGTATCCATCTTATCCAACCAGTATGTATACCTGCTTCGTACATTTTAACTCCTGAGGGAATTGTAAGTATTAACCATAGGTTTATCCATTCACTTCAAGGGATGGTTCACAACTGTCATTATCTATAATTTTTTTTTCTCTTGAATGCTTAATCTACTCATAAAAAAGTTTTCCAATTTCTTTCTGACGGGTGTCAGACTGCTGTCATCCTTATAGGAACCAAGCGTTAAGAGGTAAGTACTAGAGTCTCCCCAGTTAGTACACAGAATTTCTCCTCTTGATTTCTCTGTACTCAGCTTTGCCTAGTGTCTTGGAGTGTCTTATCTATAAAGCCACTTATCTTATTTCATTAAAGTATTCATTTAACCAGTATTTATTGTGTATCTATTAATTCTATGTTCTGTTTTAGATGCTTAGGATATGGCAGTGAACTATGCACATAAAAATCTCTGCCTTCATGAAATTTCCTTCTAGTGGAGAAGGGATGGATAATAAGCAATAAAAATAATGACTAAGTAAATGATATAGTACCTCATAATGTAATAAATATTATGGCAAAAAACTAGAGTAGTTTATATAAGAAGTTGCATTAATAATTTTATAAAGAAATATAAAGAAATTACAACAAAACATATATGCTAACCATTTATGTTTATGATGATTATTTAGTGAGTATCCATTACATGATATGTGATACATGTAATGAATCTATGACCAACATTGATTAGAACAAATTTAATTAAATCTCAATTTTATAATACACATTTCTATTATAAAGTGAACCCATCAAAAAATCACAGAATTGAATCTAGTTTCTAAGTAAACTTTTTTTTAAAACTTTAGTTGTTTTTTTTTTTTTATTTTAGAGAGAGAGAGAGTGAAAAAGGGAGAGGGGGCAGAGGGACAAAGAGAGAGAGAGAAAGAAATCTCAAGCAAGCTCCACACTGAGTGACATGAGGCTCAATCCCAAGACCCTGGGATCATGACCTGAGCTGAAATCAAGAGTCATATGCTCTACCAACTGAGCCACCCAGATGCCCCTCTAAGCATACTTTTTAAAGAGTAACTTATGGCTTAGCTGAAATGAAAAAAAAAACTATATATATAATGTATATATTACATATACATATATGTATATTTTATATATGTACACATATATACACATATGCAATGAATAATAAAGTATGGATTTTGTAGTTTTTGACTTAGATTAAATTCAATTAACAAATTAATTAAATATTTTTGTAATGAAGGCATATTAATATCTTATTTGAATGAGTTAAATGTTAGTCACTTCATATTTGATACAACTCAAGTAGCTTCAGATACTTCTTTCTAACAACAAAAAATCATTCCAAACAATGTTTTTAGGAAATGAAAACATACAAAGTAGAGAATAATTCACCTATTTATCAATAAAGGAAAGTTACTTTTATCAATTTTGTTCAATATACTGAGTGAAACTACACCTTACTATGTCCACAGCAGCACCCCTAGGGGAATTCATATATCATTGAATATTCATACACATACATAAAATAGATTCAAACAAACTTACACTAATACAATCAGTCTGTTTAAAGCGTTTGTTAATAACAACAAACCCGCCTCCCCCAACCCCAAAGCATCTGTTAACCAATAACTTTCTTTGCCAGTTTGTTCCTCACAATATGTAATATGATAGGGTAGCTTTATAAAAAGAGATTGCTGAGTGTAGCTATATGTGATATGACCTCCATTTGATGTAACTGGCAATTTCTTTAATGGAAAGTGCTCAGAATTGCACAGCAATTGATTTTGTTTCCTTCCTGTAGTGAACAATAAGTGTTCCTACTTTGATTACTGTTGCATCATAAAGACATATTCAAAACTCCTGAGGAAACAAAGCCAATAACTAGAATCACAATTTATCTTTTACAATAGTTGTATACTATACCTGAGCAAAATTAACATAATTAAAACAAGATTTAAATTTTACTTTGAAAATCAGCCCAAGATTACCTTTTTTATTCAAGAATATCAAGTGAATTCTCCATAACAACTTATTTTTTTCTTTCAATTCAATGCTTTATAAAATGGCAGCAGAATTCTGGAAGACATATATTACATTCAAAATAAATATTTAAAAAGTTGTAAATGCATATTTTATATGCCTTAATGACTAAACGAAGACATTTCTTTTGTAGTGTTTGGCATTCAAATCATATAGCTATGTTCCATATATTATTTAAACATTCTAAAATTAGTTAATTTCTGTTCTAAGATATTTTGTTCTATGTAAGTGCAGAGAGTATTTCAAAGCTCAAGATATGTTGCTAAAATTCATTTTTATAAGGCAGAATTAACTAACTCACTGATATGATAATTATATACAGATATGTCTGCAAATTATTAATAGAATTCACGACTGCACCCAATTTTTATTTTATTATTATTATTTTTAAAAAATATTTATTTATTTATTTATTTTTGAGAGGGAGATAGAGAGACAGAAAGGGGGGAGGAGCACAGAGAGAGAGAGAATCCCAAGTAGGCTATGCACTGTCAGCATAGAGCCAAACTCATGAACCCTGAGATCATGACTGGAGCTGAAACCAAGAGTCAGATGCTTTTTTTAAACATATATATACATATGCATATGCATATGCACACATATATGTATATATTTTTAAGTTTATTTCTGTATTTTGAGAGATAGCGTGAGCACTCAGGCTATGTTAGGCTATGCTCTGACAGTGCAGAGCCCAATATGGGGCTCAAACTCACTAATGGTGACATCATGACCTGAGTCAAAACTGAGTCCAACGCTTAACCGACTGAGCCACCCAGGTGCACCAGCACATAATTTTTAGATAACGGCTTTGTATTATTTATATAGAGTGTTCTCTGAAATATAAAAAACATTTTATAAAAAATCATAAATGATACATTTCAGGTAAACAAAAATAGATTATTTTGTAGGTAATTTGGGTTAAAACTTTTGAAAGACAGTATCTAAAATATATTTTTAAGATTTTATTTATTTTTATTATTATTTTTAATTTTTTTTTAAATTTACATCCAAATTAGTTAGCATATAGTCCAACAATGATTTCAGGAGTAGATTCCTCAATGCCTCTTACCCATAATGCCTCTTAATCCCCCCCTCCCACAACCCCTCCAAGTAACCCTCTGTTCTCCATATTTAAGAGTCTAAGTAATCTCTACACCCAACATGGGGCCTGAACTTACAACTCTGAGATCAAGAGTCGCATGCTCCACCAACTTGAGCCAGCCAAGCACCTCTAAACACAGTTTTGCTTCAAATAAATCTATACCCTCGTGAAGCTATAAGGAAAATGTAGAGATTTTAAATCTAATTGGAATGAACACACTAATCAAGGAAGTATTAATCTGTGGTTATGAGAGAATAAAAGTAAACTTTCCAGATGTGATAACCTTAATGGAATTATTAGAGATAATGCTATTATCACATCAATATACATAACTTTTTTAACATGTAAAAATGTTTTTTTCTGTTACAAAGTTTTCTTACTCTCTTGCATTTTTAATACATAAATATTAAAGAGTGTCAGCTTTAATTTCTCTTTGTGCTTTTGTTTTAAACGCAGTTATATTGAACCAACACTAAGCACACACAAAAAAGCATTTATTTGCCATCAAATATTGCTTCTGGAAGATTTCCATTGCAATTTCACTTGATTTGCTTTTGAATGATGATAACAATAACAATACACACTAACGTACAAATCCCTTTGCCCCCAGTTTAAGTATTAATATGTAATATTTTATTTAATCATCATGACTACCTTGTTAAGTGGATATTATTACACAAGTGGAAACTAAGGTATAATTATGTTAAAT
Organism: Panthera uncia; assembly: GCF_023721935.1. Lineage (NCBI taxonomy): Eukaryota > Metazoa > Chordata > Mammalia > Carnivora > Felidae > Panthera > Panthera uncia. The sequence goes on from NW_026057577.1 coordinate 62,998,160, forward strand.
GACTTTCCAATGTTTCATACATAATAAGTGAAGTCAGGAAATGAACTCCAGCTATTGGGTTATATCAACCATTTTCTTTAAAATATTGAATTTACCTATCTTTATTTAAGCATGTAAAAATAATTCCAGACCAATCACTGAATACCTACAATGTGCAAAGTCATTCATTTTATACAGAGTCTACATATCTGGGAAAATGTTATGTTGATAGTTAACATTACTTGAATCAGAATCCAAATTGGCTGTAGCACATTTAAAAATGCTTATTAAATAACTCAAAACTCAAATTGCATTTGTTTTTACTAATAGAAACTTGTTTGAATATTTTGGTAGAATTGATTAGCCAGGAAGAAAAAAACAGATCATAAAAAGACAAACTATTCTAAATATGTTGATCGTTTTTGATGAGCAAGTATTCATTAGTCAAAACATGTTTTATTCATGTAAAAACTACCTAACATTGGAGGACATAAATCACTGAGTTTTAAAAAGTTGCCTATGATTTTTCTGTAGGTTTAATGACAAATCATGACACTTTTCATGGCATTATTTTAATCATTACGTGTGCCAGATTCATAATTGTGTATTATATATACCAGTGAATCAAATAAAATATTTAATCCTTAGTTTATTTCATTCATTCATTTATTCATTCATTCATAGGACAAATAACTTTAAGCATCTACTCCTTCCTATGATTCTTCTATCTTCTGAGGATATATTATGAAAAAGATAGACTGGTTCCTTATCCTTTACAGAACTTACATTTTAGTAAGTGAGACTGGCAATAAATAGGTAAAGCATTAAGTGAAAGAAATAAATATGATACTGCTTTAGAAATCAATGGGTAATCTGTAAAGGCCTTTCAGAGAAAGTGACATTTTGAAGGGAAGTAAAGGTTAAGAAAGAATCTACCCACAAAGAGTGGTGGGAAATCTATTTCAGGGCTCCCAGATGGAAGAGCTCGGTATGTTCTACAACTCACAGAGGACTAGTATGATGCTGTACGCGAAGAAAGAGGAAACGTGGCATGAGATGTGCTGTAGAGAAAGACAGGAGCCTGTCATGATAAGACTTACAGGCCACAGATAAATAGCGTGAACATAAGACATTAACAGTTAGTCGGGGAGTTATATATTCTGATTTATATCTGATAGAACTCTGGGTCCTATGTGAGAATGGATCGGAGAGGAATGGGGTAGAAGTGGGGAGGGGATGGTGACCAGTTCACAGTCTATTTTCATAATTTGTTTCACAAAATGATATTTGGACAATGGTGGAGGTAAGGGAATTATGAAAAAGTGGATGCATTGCAGGAAGAATTTGCCTAGCTTTCTGGTGCAAGCTTTTGATCCAATGATGAAAACAAAACAAAACAAAAGAAAAAAAAAACAAAGCAAAACAACAACAACAACAAAAAAACTGTGCTCTAGTGAAGATCAAGGGAAATTTTGCCTGCCTCAGCTCCCCATAACATATGCTGGCTTTGTATTCTGTTCAACTGCTTAGATTAAGTGAGTGCATTTGCCTGGTAGCTGTTGAAACTAGGTGCAATAGTCTGAGAAGCAGGTGAGGAGGTGGGGGGCTTGCCCTGTTTGGCAGAGGGCCCTGTTTTTTGCCAATGCTCCTGCTGTCTGCCTCTGAGGTCTAGATACTCCTGCCAGGACTCTAGAGTCTTCTAATGAGTACAATTCCTAATAGACAGTAAAATTAAATGATTGCTATGGCTTTTGAATAAAAAAGAGAAAAAAAGAGAGAACAAGTTCAGGAAATATTTATTTCCTTTAAGGTTCATTGTATCATACCCTTTGTAGATTTTTCTCCCATCCCTCTAACTGCTCTTTTTCAATTTCCTTTGAAGGGTTTTCATCTCCATTATACCTCTAAATATTAAGATTCCAGTTACCCAACACTCTTGCCCTAGGCCTTTTCACTCATTTCCAAGGCTTCAAATATTTATAAATGGTAAGTGTAATATATCTAATTCGGAGTCATCTGAGTTCCAAATCAGTTTATCCTGTTTCTAAACACCCCCTTCTTAGAAACATCTAATAATATAATATTATATTATATAGTATATTCAAAATAAATTCTTGCTTTTCCCCACAGTGGAGTGATTTCTTCTCTCATTAATGATACTTCCAACCATCTATGTTTCTATTCTATTCTGATATATTAATTGAAATCTGAGGACTTCCCTCTTTACTACTCAAATGTAAAGAAATCATAACTAATCTTTGTCAATTTACTAACCTTAATGTGGTCTGTAAATGTGGTCCTGGCCCCTGCCCGCCTCTGTGGTTTCATCTTGTCCACCTGTCTCCCTCACTCGAATATTTCCAGCTGTCTGGTCTGCTTTCTGACCTCCAATGCTTCAAGCACTTTCATGACGCAGGGTTCTTCTAAATGCTGTAGTCTCTGCTTGGGGTGTTCACCCCCTCTGCCTTCTTGCTTCAACTCTGATAAAGGTTACAACCTGCTCAATGTCCATATTGAACTATAAATATCACTTTCTCAAAAAGGTCTTATGCAACAGCTTCCCAGTCTACATTACATTCATCTACATTTTCCCAAAGTCTTCCCCATTTTTTCTATATTTACTTTATCATAGTTTGTCATGACACTTCTGTAATTATACCTTTTTTAACATAACCTGAGACACTGAATCATATGCTCCATGGCAGTATGAATCTTGTACATTTTGCTAACTACTAAAGTTGCTAAGCCCTAAAGTTGCTAAGGATTTGGACTTCCCATGTAAGTGCAACAAGAATTCTTCTCTTGTTTTGTTTGCAGTATGGAGAAAATCTTATTTTAAAGAATAATTTTTAGGGGCGCCTGAGTGGCTCAGTCGGTTGAGTGACCGACTTTGGCTCAGGTCGTGATCTCACAGTTTGTGAGTTCGAGCCCCGCGTTGGACTCTGTGCTGACAGCTCAGAGCCTAGAGCCTGCTTCGGATTCTGTGTCTCCCTCTCTCTCTCTGCCCCTCCCCAACTTGTGCTCTCTCTCTCCCTCTCATAAATAAACATTAAAAAATTTTTGTAAAAAAAGAATAATTTTTAATAAACAATATGAGATAAATTACATTTCAAAATTAACGATCTTTTCACTTAATAAAGAGAAGTAAAAATTAAAGCAGTTTCAAAACATGAACAGACTGTTACAAAGTACAGCAATATAGTATTATAATACATGCAATTAATGTAGCTTTTGAAATTTTAGTCATTTTTTTAAAGATTTCACATGGCAGGGGAGTTATTAAAAAATGAATAAGAGGATCTGCAGCCAATGCATTTTCTCACTTCTTATTCTTTTCAAAATATTCCATGCAAATATGTGGATTTTTCCCACTGGTATGCCATTGAGCAAATAATTATTCACTAGTGTTATGCCATTTTTTGTGGTATAGTTTATTAGTTTTCTTAGAAGTCACTGGAATTCAGAATTCACTGAAAAAAATTTAACAGCGCAGAAATTATTAAACTTTTGAAAGCTAGCATTGTAGCAGGTTGGGCTAATGTTAGGCAATTATTAAATAAACTATTCAATAGGTTACTTAAATAAAACATTTTAAAGTAAAAGAAAATGACAATAAAAGGAATAAGCAAGAAATATTGAGACCATATACTGAAATATTATTTTCAGTAATTCTAATTTTTCCCAAAAGTATACTTTTGTATTTAAATCTACATTATTTAACCATATTCCACAATATTTTAGGATTTTTATCATATTAAATAATTATCACTGATTTGTTATTACCAGCTAATAAAGATTCTAATAACAACAACAACAACTAATGGCATTTAGGAGGGTATATATTATCTTCTTTAGGGAACGGTTTACTTGTTGGTTGTTTTATTTATTTTGTTCTTAAGTGACTGAAATGGATACTTGTATGCAAGTTTAGAGTTATACATTTATATATGCAAAACTTGATAGATGAGAAAAAATGAGAAAATACGGAATTCGGAGCAACATTTTCTCATCAGCTTAACCTTTATATTTTTCTTTTCTTATTAATGACATATAAAACTCTTTGCAATCTGAATTTTTTTGTAATAATATGAAAATGTGGTTTGGAGAATGAACAATACACCCATGATTATATGATTGTGACTATGTAATTCTTTGTAATTTCCTGTATATAATTTACTTCTTTCTTTATAGAATTTATTTATAGCCGGTTCAGTTTCACTAAAAGAGTATCTGAAAAAAAGTTAAAAGATTCTTTACTCTTTCCAATGTATCAGGAATATCAGCCTTGATAAATACCATGATGAAAGTTCCAGGACTTAGCTAACAGCCCTACTATTGTCTTCCCCTCCTCTCCTCCTGTGTTCCTGCAAATTAAAATCCAGTTGCTCTGTCTGCAAAGCAGTTTTCCAGATGTCTCCAAGTCTAAGTGAAAAAACGACAGATGAAACATAAAAATGGAAAAGGCTTAAAAAAAAATGAAAGCCAGAAAAATGAACCAGGTTGGGCTCAATGTAGTGTGTACAGTCTTGCCTCAATTTTCTTACCAACACCTGTTAGGATCAATATAAATGATAAAACTCACATCATTAGTCCTAAAATGAAATTCTATTAAAGAAAATATCAAACAGTGTAGCTTTTTAAATGCTCAATCATTCAATTTCACCAGTGCCAAGTCATTAAAAAATAATTTTATAGGTCTGTGCAATCTGAGCCATGGATATTTGTTTTTCCTAAGATGTTAAATGTACACTTTTAAATAGTGGGAAAGATCAACAAGAAATACTTCTTGAAGATAAGAAAATAAATGATTACAACTACTGTCACATTAAAAGTGATCAAGGTTTTCTTAGAAAGGGCCAAAGAAGACAGAGAAATCCTAGACAATTTTCCAACTCTTCCGTAGCCAGGGATAAGTATTATAGAAAAAATAGATGAGGAGAATGTTGCTGCCTAGTTAACAAAACATACCATCAACATCCAAACAAATCTTTCTTTTCTTTCTTGCAGGATTACTGATTTTATAATTAGAAATAAAAACACTGCCAGATCTCACCCATGTAGTTAAATACATTTCATATATTATTTTTGTTTTCTAATAAACTGCTGGTTTATTTTTCCTGAAGCAAATTCCTTGAAACAACTTTCCCATTAATTTTTTTATAGTATTTTCTATTAGCAAATATTTTGAATTCTTCATGCTTACCCCTTGTTCTTCTGTTCTCTCTGACTGAAATGTTCTTTCCCTGTCCCTACATGCTGTCTCTTTCTTGACAGATAGGACTTCCTGGCCACCTTATTTACATTACACTTCATTTATACCTTCCCCATAACTCCTTATTATATTATCTTAGGTTGTTTTGTTTAAAACAAATACTCATTTAAAATTAATTTTGCTATTTATATTTGTTATTTTATTTTCTATATTCTCTCTCATGAGAATCTGTTGGCCCAAAGAGCAAGAACTTGTCTGACTGATTTACTACCATCTAGTGATTTGGATACTTTCACACATAGGCACTTCATACATATTTATTTAATTGCAGCATTTTTTTTTTGGTAAAGAAAAAGAATAGTGGAGGCAATATATCTTTATTTTATATATACTTTCCAACTACATTCTCTTACTTTAAGAATAATAAAATATTTTTATATTAACTTTAAAGCTTATATGTACATATTATTTTATTAACTTTACTAATATTGACGTTAATGTTTGTCTTGCTTCTCCAACAACATTTTAATCCATGTATTTGTCTTCTATTTTTTAATTAATTTTAAACGTTTATCTATTTTTGAGAGACTGAGAGACACAGAGTACAAGCAAGGGAGGGGCAGAAAGAAGGAGACAAAATCTGAAGCAGGTTCCAGGCTCTTAGCTGTCAGCACAGAGCCCGACACAGGGCTCAAACCCACGAACTGCAAGATCCTGACCTGAGCGAAGTCGGACACTTAATGGACTGAGCCCACCAGGTGCCCCTGTCTTCTACTTTTTAAATCTTTCCCAGGACCGCTAGAGCTGTTAGTATAAAGACAGTGTTAACCGTGTTAGTTGAAACTGAAAGAAAACAAAAAGAATAAAGAAAGCATTGAAGAAAGGAAGGGAGAATAGAAGGAAGGAAGAATGGAAGGAATGAGGCATGTGTTGAACAATAACTTTTCATATGGTCGACACATTACAAAGATTTCTTTCAAGAAAATGTGACAAATAACCCACTTATTTGAGAGGTATTTTTTTTAACTTTCTGCTCTTTAAGTTTCTTCTCTATTTTTTTAAAAATTTAAATTAACGTACAATAAAATTAACTTTTTTTCTTTTGATGCACAGGTCTGCGCTTTAGCTCGTCTGTAAAGTTGTGTAAGCACCCCAGATGCTTACAGGTTTCAGAGTGGTTCTGTCACCCCTAAACAAAACAAAACAAGCCAAAAAACAAAACCTGCCCCCTACCACCACTAATCCCTGGAAACCACTGATCTGTTCTCTTTCCTTACAATTTTGCTTTTTCCAGGAGGTAATGCCAATAGATTAATATAGCATGGCATGATTTGAGACTTGATTCTATCACTTAGCATACTTTCTAAAAAAAAGTTTTTTATTTTTTATTTTTATTTTTTTAAAGTTTGACAATGAGAGTGTGAGTGGGGGAAGTACAGAGAGGGAGAGGGACTCCCAAGGAGGCTCCATGCTCAGGGCAGAGCCCAATGCAAGCTGGTTCCAATATCAAGGCCTGAGGCAAAATCAAGAGTTAGATGCTGAACTGAGCCACCCAGATACCCCAACACTCACTATACTTTTGAGGTTAATCCATGTAGTGTTTACATACAGTTTGTTCCCTTTTATTAATGTGTACCATTTTAATATATGAGTATGTAAGAGTATATGTCCCATTTAAGGACATATTGACTGATTTCAGTCTTTGGTTATTATGAATACAGCTACATGAACATTGGTAGACAGTTTTTTTTTATATTAAATATAATTTATTGTCAAATTGTTGTTAAATACAACACTCAGGGCTCATCCCAACAGGTGCCCTCCTCAAGGCCTCACTTTCCCCTCGCCCCCACCCCCATCCACCCTCAGGTTGTTCTCAGTATTTAAGAGTCACTTATGGTTTGCCTCCCTCCCTCTCTGTTAACTTTTTCCCCCTTCCCCTCCCCCACGGTCTTCTGTTAAGTTTCTCAGGATCCACTTCCTTATGCATAAGTAGACAAGGTTTTACGTGTGCGTATGTTTTTATTTCCTTAAGGTAAAAAAAAAGAAACTAGAAATTTCTTGAAAACTAGAATTATTAAGTTGTATGGCAACTATACGCCCAGTTTTATAAGAAATTGCCTAAGTGCTAAGTTTGTTTCATTTGTATTACCAACAGTAATGCATGTTGCTGATCTCTGCAGCCCGTTAGTAATGCTAATCCTGTGTGTGTGTGTGTGTGTGTGTGTGTGTTGCCAATCTAAGTGGTGCGCTGTGGTATCTCACTGATGTCATCATTTGTCATTTCCCCACTCACTACTTGTGTTGAACATACTGTTGTGTGCTTATTTGCCATCTTGTATATTTTCTTTGTTGCAGTACCTTTACACATATTTTGCTCATTGAAATAGAGTTTCAATTGATTATGTCTGAGTTTCAAATGTTGATGTTTATTATTGGTGAGTTTTGAGAATTGTTTACATATTCTAGACAGAATTATCTTGTTTGATATCTGACTTGCAAATATTTCCTCTTAGTTTGTGGTCTGCCTTGACATTCTCTTAAGGAGGTCTTTGGCATAGCAAACATTTTTAATTTTGATGAAGTCCTAATTACCATTTTATTCATTTATAGATCATGCATTTCATATCATATCTAAAATCTCTCTGCCTAACCCAGGGTTAGGCAAGTATTTTCATATTTTTCTCACTAAACATTTATAGTTTTACATTTTATAATTCAATATATGGTCATTTTTGAGTAGGATGTGAGGTATAGGTCAAGATTCACTTTAAAAGAAAAATATAAACCTCTAAGTGTGTCCATTTGCTTAAAAACACTTTCATGTTTTCATTGATTGCCTTTACACATTTGTTAAAAAATCATATTTGTTTAAGTCTCTTTCCAGAATCTGTTTTAGATCTATGTCTGTCCTTATGCCAATACCACATTTTCGTTACTACAATAGTTTTATTGTTAATCTTAGAATCAGGAGTGTGACTCCTACATTTTTTTCTTTTCCAAAACAAATAGCTACTTTATGACTTTTCCCTTTTTATATACATTTTAGAATGTCTCTAAAAACCTTGCTGGGATGTTTTTGATGATGTTTTGCATTTAGTGCATATATCAATTTGGGGGAAATTAACATCTTAAGAATGTTAAGACTTCTAATTCATGATATATGAATTTCGAATTATTACTTTCCAATTATTTAGGTCTTTCTTTCTTTCTTTTTCAGGATTTTGTACTTATTGGTATATGAATCATGCATATATTTGTTAGATTCATATCTATAAACTTCATTTTGTTGGAGCAAGTGAAAATACTTTAGAGAAGTATTACTAATCATTGATTAGTAGCATATAGAAATATGATTGTAATTGGTAGTTACTCCTTACTAAATTCACTCATTAGTTTTAAGGACTAAAAACATGCTTTAGGAGTTCTTTAGTAGATTTCTTGAAATTTCAATTTAAACAAATGTATCTGCATAGAGAAACATTTTTATTTCTTCCTTTTCAAACTGTATTTTTTTTTCCTTATTGCACTGACCAGGACTTTAAGAACTGTATTGAATAATAATGATCAAAGGCGGGTCCCATCGTGTAATGGTTAGCACTCTGGATTCTGAATAATAATGAGAGTGTAAATAAATCCTTGCCTTGTTTGTGGTCCAAGCGGAAAAAACATTTAGACCTTTACCCTAGGATGCTGTCTGTAGGTTTTTGTTAATGCCCTTCATCAGGTTCAGAAATTTATTTCTCTTCTCGGTTTGCCAAATGTCTTATCTTAGATGTTGAATTTTGATAAATACTTCCGCATCAGAATGTTTTTAAAAATTATTATTTGGTCTATTAAAAGTGGATTGTTACATTTATTGATTTTTGAAATTGGAAACTGCCTTAATTTATGAGATAATCCCTATTTGGTGGCAATTTATTTCATGTATTGCTGGATTGAATTTGTTAATACGTTGTTAAGGATTTAGTTCATATGTTCATAAATAATATTAGTTTTCTCTCCTTTAATGACTTTAGATGACTTTGATATCAGGGTAATGCTGCCCTTATTAAAAATTTAGGGAATAATTTCTTATTTATTTTCTGAAAGTGATTACATGGAATTGCTATTGATTAAAAAAATACATATTTGAGGGGCACCTGGGTGGCTCAGTCAGTTGAGTGTCTGACTCCTGATTTGGGAGCAGGTCATGATCTCAGGGTCATGAGATCGAGCCCTATGCTGGGCTCTGCACTGAGTGTAGAGCCTGCTTAGGATTCTTTCTCCCCCCTGCCCCTCACCTGCTCACTCACACATGCTCTGTTTCTTTAAATACACACACACGCACACACACACACACACACACACACACACACCAGCTGGGCATCAGATTGCTTTTTCTGAAGGTATTTTATTATGAAATAAATTTATTTATAGATATGGTGCCATTCAGGTTATCTGGTTCTTCTTGAGTGAGTTTTCATAGTTACTGGCTTTCAAGAAATTCATGGTCCGTTACATTGAAGTTGTTGAGTTTATGCACATGGGTTCCTCATAGTATTCTACTACTTTATATCCCTCCATGTAATATCCCTTTTCATATCTGTGGGATCTCTATAGATGCTTTTCTTTCACTCCTGTAATTATTAGTTTATGTCTTTTGTTTCTTGTTGTTACAATTGTTTTTCAACTTGGCTAGAGTTTATCAATTTCATTAATCTTTTCAATGAACCAGTTTAGAGGTTTATTGATTTTTTCCATTGTTTGTAATTTTCCATTTCGCTGATTTCTGCTATTTATTATTTCTTTTTTTCCTGTTTGCTTTGAGTTTGTTTTGCTTTTCTCATTCTAGTGTCTGAAGGTAGAGCTTGTATTATTGATAGGAGACTTTATATTCTCATATAAGCATGTAACACTATGAAACTCCCATCAAGATCTTTTTAGCTGTATCTCATACATTTTGATATATGTATTCTTATTTTGTTCTCTTTGAACGATTTCTAATTTTCCTTAAGATTTTCCTTTTATCAATGTATTATTTATATATCTTGTTGATTTTTCAACTAATTGTGAGATTTTCCATACATTTTTCTGATACTTTCCATATATTTTTCTGGCATTCATTCCTGGCTTAATATCATTATGGTCAGGGAACATAATTTGTTAAGGTTTGTTTCATGAGTATCATGCATTTAAAAATACTATGTATTCTATTTGATATGATAGAGTTATATAAATATCAATGAGTTCAAATCAGTAGATCATATTTTTCACATCATCTATACCTTTACTGATTGTCTACCTACTTTTCTAATCTATTGCTTTGAATACAGTGTTGAAGTTTACTGTTAGAACTGTGGATTTGCTCTTTTCTTCTTTAGAGTTATTAGTTTTGTACTGCATGTATCTTATGGTTGCATAGTTAGCTTTATATATAATAAATTTATTATGTCTTCTTAGTTAAATAACCTTTGTATTATTATGAATGCTCAGGAAAGTCTAATATTATGAAGTCTACATTGCTTGATATAAATATAGCCTCTACCGCTTTCTTTTCCTTAATGTTTGCATGGTATATTTTTCTATCCTTTCCATTTAAACTATTATATTCCATTATATTTAAAATGGGATTCTTATATAAGGCTTAAAGTTGGCTTTCTTTTATTTGTTGAATCAACAATCCCCATCTTTTGTTTTGTATAAATCATTTACATATAAGTATTAATATGTCTGGATTTAGATCTGCCCATGCATTCATTACTTGTTTTCTGTTTGTCCTCTTTCTTTATTGCTCTGTTTCCCCATTACAGCTTTCATTTTGATTATTTAAATATTTTTTAGTATTTTATTTTATCCATTGAGTTTGTAACCATATCTATGAACAGTTTTTGTGTTTTTTTCATTGTTTGCTTTATAAATTACAATACACATTCTAAATTCTTCACAATGTCAAGGATGAAGAAGTCCCAGATTTTACCTCGTTACAAAGCAAGCAGCATGAACTTCATATTCACATCTGTTCCCCTTTCCTCTCAAATCCCGTAAAGGCTACATGAAGAGTCCAGAGCATGCACTTTGGCTTTGCACTATTGCTGAAGAACTGAGTGGCTGGAAATTCACATTTTTATAATAGCTACAAGTATACTTCCCTGGATGGAGATATTATTTTATCATACCAGAATAATTAAACCTGTCTTCTGTTCTGGATAGATACACTATGTCTGTCTTCAAAGTCTATTCGGTATACAAGCAGTCTTGAAGAGGTATTCTGAAACAATATCTCTGCTCATAAAACAGAACAACACAAAAGACTCACAGATAATTGTTTCCAACGATAATCATCCCTCATTTCACTTTTGTCTCAGCTTCTATCAGGTTTTCTCATTATACATCCCTCTGTTGGTCACTCTGATTAATGTGAACTACAGAGGTTAATTTAATTGGCCTTATACAGTATTTAATTAAGACTACTATCAAGAGGATTCTAAGAAGCAGTTTAAGACCAGTCTTCAGGACTGACCTCAGTCATGGTTCTCAGAGTCTTAGAACCAACCAGGTAAACAAATTCCATACACCATTACAATTTCCTTAGGTTTCTGTATTGACCTCTGTACTTGGCCTGATGCATCAATCTAGGTACAGTAGAATGTATTAGCTATTGCACAGGCTGTTTGGGCCCATAAAAAGGAAAATAAGGTACATTGTAACATTCATAACAAAACTGACCAGAGAGTTGAGGGTGACATGAATGGCTTTCAGTGCTGAGGTAATGCCATTGTTAAATACAGCTAAAGTCAAAGGACATATGTCATGCCATCTTATCAGCTTGAATATTCCTCTTGTAGGGAAAGCTTCCCACAGGATGGATGTACATGATTCAGCTATCCACCTGGGAACTTTCTTAAGCATCACTTCAGAGTCCTCTCTTAGTCTTTCCTTAAGAATCAGAAGATCTTCTATGAAAACCCCTAATGTGTATGTCATCTTGTTTTAGAGAGGGAGACAAATTTATGCTTGGCTCCCAGAGTGTAATCTTGAAGGAACACATAATGATATCACACCCAAGGAAGAAATTGTGATAGCTATTGGTTTGTTTTACAAGTGTCGGGACCTATATCATTAGGGGCCATAGGTTTAAAGTTATCCTTATTGGCCCTTCTGACTGGTGAATAAGCCTTAGCATGCCAGCAGGGCTGGTACTATGCTGAGGCAAGTAGGGTAACTAGGGTGCAAACCTTAAGGAGTTCTTTATTTTCAGGTTCATGCAGATTCTAGTGGTAGCTCTGGTAATGGGTCTTAATTAAGTGCAAATAATTGAGTCTAGTCTTTTTTTTTTTTCTTTTTCTTTTGAGGGTTTACTTGAAAAGAAGTCAGTCCAATCCATCTTGTTTAGGTACCCCAGGAGCTATGTGGCATTTGCTCACTCCAAGGAATGACAGAGTGACCACTACGAGAATGGGGGTGAGGGTAACATCTGGAAGAGAGGAAGGCATTTTGAGTGAGAGGTAGAGGATGTGAGGTATCCCCTGTTGCTTCTGATAGAATTCTTAGAAATATTAAAGGAATGTTGATTAAATAGTGCTCAGAGTCATCAGGCAGAGAATAGCATATCTAGAAGTCATTTAAATTTAAGATGCTTATAATAATTTGGAAGAATCATACCAGGGAGCTTAGTTATGTGAGAAAGTTTTTAGGGTCTTTTGAGTCTGGAATGGATGATACGAGGGAGAAAAAAACATAGACAATGCACCACTGTTTTGTCTGTACTTTGTGTTCTGGTTTCCTTTCCCAATTTATCTTCTGCCTTTAATTTATCAGTATCCTCACACAGTTGCTTCATATTTTCTATATTGGTTTTCATGGTCAGAGTTGCTATAACTAAAAAAAATCAAAATACAGGGTGCCAAGTTACATTTTAATTTCAAAGAAATAGCTATTTTGCTATTACAAGTTTATCCAAAATACTGTATGGGGCACCCTTTTACTAAAAAAATGTTGTCTGAAATTAAAACTTAACTAGATGCTCTGTATTTTGTGTGTAGAATCTATGAGAGAGGCAGAGCAAACTGTAATTATTATCATCTTAGCCAGAATCAGAACCAAACATGTATACTGAAGCACTACTTTTATAACAGAAATGTACATACTCAAATTCTTAAACAGCAGCATTTAGATAAATGATTTTTGGTACATTCATTTGATAGAGTAATACAATGTATTTTTAAAAAAGTAACAGAAGAACATTTAATCACATGCTAAAATGTTCATAGTTTATTACTACATAAAGAAATGTTTTACCCCAGCTAACTAGCTCCACAGAGAGAAACATTGATAGATAGATAGATTTTCCTTTCCTTTATTAGGTGCCTGCTAAGATACACAATTTAAATAAGATCCTGAATCTTATGTCCACATTTCAATTTAAAAAAACCAAAACTCATCATACTTAGAACCAAGAAAATTTCAACCTAGATGAGAAAGGATAATCAATAGATGCCAGCATCAAAATGGCAGAGATATTGGAATTACCGACAATAATTTTAAGGTGTAAATCATAAAAATGCTTCAAAAAACATTCATGAACGCAGTGGAAAAAAATTAAAAAACATAAATTCTCAGCAGTCTCAGCAAAGAAAAAAATGTTACAAAGTAGAGCCCAACAGAAACTAAGAAATGTATAATACAATAGAAAAACCAATGAGTGGGTTCAACAGTAGAATAGCAAGAACATAAAAAGAATCAGTGAACTTTAAAATTGAACAATGGGCATTACCCAGTGTGAACAATGACAAGAAAATGAAATGGAAAAAAAAAATGAATAGAGTCTCCAGGACATGTGGGCATATAACAAAAGTCTGGCAATCATGCCATTGGAGTTCCTCCTTTTATAAGAGAGAGAAAGAGAACATGGTTGAAAAACCATTTGTGGAAATAATGACAGAAAAAGTATCAAATCTTGCAGATAAACTACAATTACAAATTTAAGCAGATGAGTACATCCCAAACATAATAATCACACCCAAGGAAATTCACACCAAGATAGTCAAATTTATGAAAACTAAAGACAAAGGAAAAAAATCTTGAAAATAGCCAGAGATATACATTCCTTATAGGAGAAAAAACTTGAAATAATGGCAGATTTCTCAGCAGAAGGAATGTGTCCTAAGAAGTGACACAATATTTTTCAAGTGATAAAAGTAAAGAACTATGAACCTGGAATTCTATATCCTACAAAGATGAAGAAGAAGAAATCAAAACATTCAAAGATGTAGGAAAACTACGAGAATTTCTCACAAATGCCTCTATCCTGAAATAATGGCTCAACAAAGTTCTCTAAACAGATAGCAGAAGGGAAATACGAACATCAGAAGAAAATAAATTATTATTACTAAATAATATTATTATTTATTATTACAAAATTGTTATTATTACTAAAATATAAAATTATTACTAAATATAACAGACTTTTCCTTGTCTGTAGTTTTAAAAATTATTTTTGAAAATTGAAGCAAAAATTATAATCCTATCTTGTTTCTCAATGTATGTACATACAGTATTTCAGACAATTATATTAATAGTGGGAGAAGGTAAATAGATGTAAAGAGAGGTAATGCTTCAACACTTCAATTTATCTGGTAGAATGCTGATATCAGCATACTTTCATAATTTACATATATAATGTTAATCCTGACTGGCACCTTGAAAAGATATACAAAAATATATTCAAAATATCACATATAAATGAAAATGGAATTCTAAAAAAATAAAATAAAAAAAGTTTAAGTAACCTACATTAATGAAGAAAAAAGAAAGCAGTAGAATTTTTAAAAAGAAAGATAATAATAAAAAAAAGGCAAATGTAAGCCTTATATGTAACAGTTACATAACATATAAAGAATCTAAATATATCAATTACAAGTCAGTGGTTGGCAGAGTGGATAAAAAAAAAAAACATGACTAAACTATATGCTGTCTACAGAAGCTCAGTTGAAATATAATGAGATTTGTAAGCTGAAAGAAAATGATGAAAAAGATACAATATGCAAACATCAATCAAAAGATGCAAGAGTGGCTACATTAACATCATGTAAAATAAACTTCATACAAAAGACAAATATCATGGAGAGAGGACTATTACATAATTATTAAAGGGTTAATCCACCAAGAAGTTATGGCAATCTTTTTTTTTATTTTTATGATTATTTATTTTTGAGAGAGAGAGAGACAGAGACAGAGACAGAGTGTGAGTTGCGAAGGGCAGACAGAGAGGGAGACACAGAATATGAGGCAGGCTCCAGGCTAAGAGATGTCAGCACAGAGCCCGACAGGGGGCTTGAACTCACGAACCACAACATCGTGACCTGAGCCGAAGTTGGACGTTTAACCAACTGAGCCACCCAGGCGCCCCTGGCAATCTTAAATGTATATATACAAATAATAATAATAATAATAATAATAATAATAAAATTAAAAAAAGAATTATAAAATATGTGAAGCAAAAATAATAAAATTTGGGTTTTTTCAAGTTTTTTATTTAAATTTCTGTTAGTTTCAAATAGAGTGTAATAGTAATTTCATGTGTAGAATCTAGTGATTCATCACTTACATACAACAACCAGTGAAAAATGATAAAATTTAAATGAGAATTAGATAAATCCACAAAGCAGAAGTTTTCAACATCCCTCTCTGTATATGTGATAAAAAATGACAGAGAACTATATATACACTCATATTGTACCAATGTCAACCTCTTGGTTTTGATATTGTATTCTAGCTATGTTAAGATGTAACCACTGGGAGGAAACTGAGTGAAAGACTTCTCTGTACTATCTTTGCAACTTCCTGTGAATCTATGATTACTTTCAATTGTCATTATTCCTAATAGTTATGTTCTATAAAGTCACCCTGAGCTCTAAATTAGCAAATACTGAACCACTGTCTTTGGGGGAAAATACAGCGTTACGCTCCTGTGAGCTTCTGGTCACAATATTTCAGAAGTGATCAACACATAACCTTGTTTTATGTGTGTTCCTGTTTTAATACATCTTATTTAATACGTATTTCTTTATTAAATAACTTATATAATTTGTTTAATTTGTATTCTGTTATAGAAATAATTAATTGTATCAAGTAGTTCTTCATAATAAAATACTAGCTGAGAAGGGTTTAATGATTTCCTGACCCAGGGTAAGTGGCCATAAATTTCTTTGACTTTCAGCTTCAGAGCAATGCTGTCTGTTCCACTTTATAATCAGTTATCATTTTATAAATTCACATCTTCATCATGCACTATAGATGTTACATGTAACTACAGATGTTACTTCTCCAAGCAGTGTGACATACAGATTAGCAAAATTCTCACTTTATCTCTTTCTCTCTCTGTTTTTTCTGAATGTACCATATTGGTGATTACCACTGAACTCATGGCCACCAGCACTGTAACTCATGACTGAACCAAGCTAATCTAACACAACATATTTTCTTTCTAAGGTACATTATGACATTCATGTGCTTGGGAAGACTAGACAGTACTTCACCACATTACAGTTGGCAGGAAGGAGGCAGCTTAAACAACAAAAACACTAGCAAAAAATACAAAAATGCAAAAATAAAACAAAACGGAACATGGCACTAACTAGACCATGAATATGACACTTGAGTTTGAAAGCTCAAACAAGAAGGCAGAGTATTGACTTGTTCAACCTCAGCTGGGAACACGTGCATTTGAGGACTCAAAAGGCTTTGTTACTCTGGGTATGTCCACAAATGATCAAGAAAGAACTGTGAGTATTGATTTGGGGGCTATAAATAATGTTAAAAAGAGAAAAAAAAGGTGATTACCAGAGCTGAGGGTGAGGGGAAATGGGGAGATGCTGGTTAAGGGGTACCAGGTTTCAGGTAGGCAAGAATAAGCTCTATAGATCTAATGTATAGCATAGTGACTGTAGGTAACACAATTGTAAGATATACACAAATTCCCTAAGATGGTAAATTTTCAGTGATCTCACAACTCAGACATACACAAAAAGTAATGATGTGAGGGGATGAAAATGTTAATAACATTGATTGTGGTGATTACTTCACAGTGTATACATTTATCAAATCATCAGGTTGTACACCTGAAATATACACAATAAAAATCCAGGAGCAGGTGAATTTACAAGTACAGAATTCACAAAGAGGAATGACTATCTCAAATTATAGAGCTAAAAAGTTAGAAATTAAAAATAAGTGAATGGAGGTTGCTGTGCATGAACATCTTAGTATCATTTAATACACAAAATAGCTAGTGGCCTCTTCTGGAATTGTGCAATACATAATTCAGCACAATTATACACAGCAACCATGGGCATTACATATTCCAGAAGGTACACGGCACATAGTTTGACCATATATGTAACTGTTAAATCGAAAGCATTAGAGACAGACATCCTACTGTGGGAACTGCAGAGCAACAAAGGTGAAGCAACAAGTCATTGCACATCATTAAAAAATTCAGATATATTATTTTGGAATGTGGTCAGGAAACACAAAGCTAAACTGAAGAAACATTCAAAGGAAATCCTAGTCAATTTATGTGGTGCGGTGCTAATGGGAAAATAGCTTTTAATTTTAATTTTAAATTTAATTTTAATTTTAAAAATATTTTGCTAAATAGCCTTTTCAGCGTTTAATTTTTTAAAAGTTATTAAAACATGATTAGTACTGGCAGAGTAGATATTAATGTACTGCAGCAACTGTGGCTTAGCCTTAGAAACTAAAAAGTAAGCAACATATGTACAGATTCTACAGAGTAAATAAATTAAGCAATTAAATGTTTTTCTAACATCCTTGTCACTTTCAAATAGATATCAGTTCCAAGAAAAATAAAATTTGAATAAGAGAAATGATATTTAGTTAGTGCAAATGTTTATGTAGGAAATGAAAGATCAGGAAAAAGAAAAAGTAATCCACCCTTTATGTTTGGTTTAGAAAACAAATTATATGAAATAACAAAAATATCTTCAGCAAAGATCACTGAATCTTTTAATCAGTTATTGATGTCAGCGTGGCTATAGTGAGATGGGAAAGAAATCTAAGATAGTCATTAAAATAAAGCTCTTATTAGTTGCAAATGTCTTTATCCACTTATTCTGTCACACACAGGCAAATAAAGGAGATTATGATTTGTCCTTTCAGAATAGGTTTTAAGTGCTTGGTAACATTTAACTGACACACTCTTCTGTAACAAATTTAATTAACTACAAGCCCTGGGTTTATTACTGATAATTATCCTACCATTGCTTGCAAAATATACCTGTGGCTAATTCCATTATAATATAAGGCAACAGGCCTCTTACAGATCAATATTCCGTTTGTATGCCTGATTTCTGCTGCTGGGTAGGTGTGATTAATTAAGCTTAGTGTCACATAATTTTATTTAATGGATTTAAAACAGGATAACTTCAGGTCACAGAGAATAGACAGTGATTTCACAGTTCAAAGGTTAGCATTAATGCACTTCGGTTAATATATTAAAATTAGTCAGTAATAGTAAGTAGTCATCCCTTGTTAGGCAACTCTTCCACTCTTAACCATGTGAAAAGAAAATGTTCTCAATATATACTTTATTTCAATTGCTAGACCAGCGATTTCACAATGGAGACAATTATATATTTGTGTCTGTACCTATCTGAACTATTGGAAGAAGTTGAACTTTTTCAATTATATTATTTTGTTCTCCTTAGTTAAAAACAATATAGGGGCACCTGGGTGGCTCAGTCTGTTGAGCGGCCGGCTTCGGCTCAGGTCATGATCTCGTGGTTTGTGAGTTCAAGCCCCGCATCTGGTTCTGTGCTGACAGCTCAGAGCCTGGGGCCTGCTTCGGATTCTGTGTGTGTCTCTCTCTCCCTCTCCCCCATTCACACTCTGTCTCTCTCTCTCAAAAATAAACATAAAAATTAAAACAAAAACAAAAACAATATAGATGTGCATTGTATTCATACACCATGAATTTCTTAAATAACACAGACTTATAATTTGAAATAATCAGGGTGAAGTCCAGACTGATTAATGATATCTAAATTAAAATATTTATAAAGGGATGTATTTTCATTACTGTTCTGTACTTCAAACGATGTTAATCATTAGATCCACTGACACCAGAGTAAATGAAAATACGTTTGAACTGTATGTAATGTTGCTAAGCCACTATGAAGTTTTAAAATATTTTGTTCTTCAAAAAAGTGAACTTAGTAATTTTTCATAGAATTTCATGAAAAGCATTAAATGCATAGAGTACTTCCTTCTTCAAACAGGAATGACAGCAGTCGCAACTAAAACACTCAAATAATGTATATTGTATTTCAAGCACTTTAAGAGCTTTACATGTATTCCCTTATTTAATTCTCACAGCAACCTTACAAGATAGGCACTAAAATTATATTCATTTTACAACTGAAGAAGGTGAGGCACAGAAAGATTAAATAACATTTCCAAGGTCGCAGAGCTAGTTAGTTGTGAGTTCAAGATGAAAATCCATACCACCTCGCTTTAGAGCTCATGTTTCATATTTATACTTTCTCTCCCGAACACTTAGTTACATTGCTAGTAAATTTTAGATGCTGGGCAATTGTAATCCTGTTTTTATACTTTTTCCCTGGATTCACTTTCATATTTAATACTCCCATAAATAATAGCATGAAGATAGGTAATTTTTAAACTTCTCAGGAGAAGGGGTCTCCTGTCAATGTGAGGGGACCCACACACTATTTGGCAAGACAAATATGTGAAAATGTAGTATATGTACACATTTATGTACATATTCACAAAATTTACTCTATAGGCTGCTTGTAGCTCACCTTATAAAGCCCAGTTTAAAAATTCTTCCCCAAACCTACTCTACCAATCCTGTCTTTGTTTAAAATTTTGATACCTTGTCAAGGATGGGTGTTTTTGCATTAAATTTGATTTTTCAAAATGCATTAACACATTTATATTGATTATGTAGGGTGTTTGTTTTGTTTTGTATTGGTGTTCTCATGCCTAGGACTTGGAGTAAGTGAGTGAGACACAGGTGTCCCATCCTTATAGGCCAAACTTTGAAACATGAGTAGCTTTTATTGTGTTCAATAAAGGCAATGAAAGCTGACTTCTTAGGTCCCCTGGCTCTCTGTGTATTTTCTAATCATGTGAATGCAAACAGATGAAATTTATGGCCAATTCATGCTCAACATAATATACTACTAGTATATTTAGTTATTCCTAAATTTATCTTTAAATAATAAGATAATATTAAATAAGAAAGTACTTCTTTCATAAAATTATATTTTTATAATAAAATTTACATATTTAAGATGGAAAGTGAGATTATGTAATTATTCTGATGTATTTTCAGTTTCTGAAAAGAAATTCCTATGTAACATAATAGATTTGGGATTACTTATATGTTTCAGAACATCATATGTTTAATGCTCATTAATGATTACCTATGATTAACATTTATGAATGACTCTTCATCATTTCCACTTTTGCCATTAAATTTAAAATATTCTGTAACAAATCACTGGCACTGTTGCTGAGTCTTAAACCCAGAGGCTCTTGTCCATATGAAATCTTGAAGTCCAGATACTGGTACAAGTTTTCTACTCCATAATCTACATACCAGATCTTATAATAGATTATTAATTTATCAGTCTTTAATATATGAGTATGAATTATTTCATAAATATTTTCACAGCAATTTGAAAGAAGAAAACAAGGTGGAATTAGAAGTGGTGGGGCAAACTAAAAATTATTAGCTAATGAAGAGCCACCTCATCTTGGCGAGATATTACAAAAGGAAGGTCTAGAGAGACAAGGAGATACCTTGAAGGGTTTGAAACCTGAGGAGTAAACACCTGGAAAAGAGCCTGGGATAAACAAGGAGGATATGCTGTAATTGTGTCTAAATACTTAGGTTCAATGAACTGTCATTAGTGTATGTATTCAATTCATAATATAATACTTATCTTTATAAAACAAGATTGCCATGGAATACTTTGATAGTCAAATAAAGAAAAGAGATAGCATTGGATATTTATGACTGCAGATTGTAAACTCAAGAGTAACATTCACTGAGCATGAGAGGGCAGGAAAAACTTATGAGTAATCAGAGATTTCATTTAACTTGTAGAAGCCACCAAAATATTAAATACCTGAAAACTACTATAACTTGGAAATGGATTATAAATCTCAGAGGTTTTGGCTTTGTTATAATAGGTATATAATTCATATTCTTGGTTTATGGGGAATACTGATTTTTGTATATTCACTCATTTTCCTATACTTATTAGGAATCCAAGTCTATTTAGAATATATCCATGACAGGACAAGAACATGAGAGTGAGTGAGAACAAGAGAGAGGGAGGCAGGGAGCAGAGAGCACAACCACCGGAATTTCTGCACTTTTACATGTGATTTTCTGAAGAAATGTAACTGGCTTGTTATTTATGCATTTATGCATTCATCAGATGTTTATTGATTCATTTTTGAATATTCAAAAATTTCCCTGTTTAGAACCCCTGTTTGGGTTTGAACTCACGTTACTGTTTTTTTTCTGCTGAAACTGGTAATTAAATTTATTAGAAAGTTGTTGATCACTTCATATATAGAACCAAAGTAAAATTATTTCACAATGGTGAAAAACATATGGAAAAGAATATTCTCTGTGGCAGTGGTATAACTGTGGTTTGCTTTGGTGAGAAAATTTGAGAGGGAATGATGGGTGCCACTTCTGGGGAGAAGGTCAAGGAACCAACATGAGCTTCACAAGGTGTTTTCCCTTGCCACAAGACTGATGATGTCCCAAACAGGACTCCTCCTCCAGTCTAAGTGTCAAAGTAAAGACATGGAGTCATGTGGCAGGGCCATAGATGACATATAATGAGGATATAACTCGAGGGAGAAATAAACCTTGGTTGTTGTCAACCATTGAGATATGGGAGAAGTTTGGTTGTGGTGCTATATAATTTAGCCAAAATTAATGTACTAGTTCTTCAAAATGTTAAAAAGTTGAACTTCATTTTAAATGTTTATTTATTGGGGTACCTGGGTGGCTTAGTTGGTTAAGCATTCAACTTCAGCTCAGGTCATGATCTCATAGTTAATGGGTTCGTGCCCCACAATGGGCTCTGTGATGACAGCTCAGAGCCTGGAGCCTGCTTCCGATTCTGTGTCTCCCTCTCTCTGCCCCTCCTCCATTCACGCTCTCTCTCTGTCTCTCTCTCTCTCTCAGAAATAAACATTTAAAACAGTTTTAAATGTTTATTTATTTATTTTGAGAGAGAGAGAAAGAAAGTGCAAGCAGGAAAGGGGCAGAGAGAGAAGGAGAGAGAATTCCAAGCAAGCTCCATGCTAATAACACAGAGCCCTACACGGGGATCAAAAACACGAACTGTAAGGACATGACCTCTGCCAAAACCAAGAATTGATGCTTAACCCACTGAGCCATGCAGGTACCCTAAACTTCATTTTATAATATAAAAGTATGACTATTCCAGGTGATAGACAACTATTCTCTGAGAAGCTTTCGTGATCCTGATCTAAACGTACTTTCTGACTGTTTGAAAAACGAATGCCACAACACTTATTCTCCACGAAATTGCTTTGACAGTGTTGGTCATCTCAAACAGTCCAAACTTGATAGCCATTACAAATATTACAAGATGTTCTTTTCATCTTGAGAAGTAAATCTGAACAGAGTGAAAAATCATTGAAGGAGGAAAACAAAGTGGAATAGGAAAATGTAAAAAAGAACCAATAAGAAAATATATCAAACACTTCTCACATGCTGATAGCTTACTCTGACAAAAAATTTAGATAAATTTTTATGCATCCCTTGTTCCTAGAGTCTTATGTAAACTTCATTTACATTAATTTTTTCTGACAAACTTACAAATATGGTTGAAAAACCCAACAAATATATATGTAAATGACAGATAAAAAGCTGAAATTTAACACAGTAGTCACTTAACAGGACTACCATATGTCTGAACATTCATTATGTAGAAAAAACAGTGCATGAGATTTTGCCTGAGAGTCAAATAGATCACATCATATCCTGAAAAATAACATTTAAATGAATTGGGAATTATTTTGAATGTTCCAAAAGCAATAAACTTTTCAGAGAGGTGGGAACTTAGTTTGGAATCTACCACAGCTTATGAATGATGATAGAAACACTATATAGAGGATATACATTTTGCAGAACCCCAATATTCTGATGATCTTGCTTTGCTAAACTCAGATAACTTCTGAGAGAACAGTATACCGGGAGCTATTATGAACAGTTATCATAAATGTAAAATGATAAGTATTAAAGAAAAGATACTTATTCATATATCAATGAAAAAGAATTACTAAAAAATAATCTGGAGAAGTAAAAAGGAATTTTTTAAGTATAAAGTAGTATTTTAAAAATTCTTACAAGCCTTTCTGCACATTTCATCAAAAGTGCATACCCACTGGATTAAAAAAAAATCTACTCTGTATAAATTATGAGTGAGGCACTTGCTTTTACTTGATGCAATGGATATACAAGGTGCAAAGCTGCTGTTTTTTATTGCTCAACTTTGAAACTAATAAGGACAGGAAAAGACATATTATTCTTATTGTTATATAAATTGAGAAAGAAAGCTAAATTATACACATTTTGACATTTTTATGTTTTCCTAACCTTAATATTTGTGCTGATATTTAAAAGTCTATAAACCTATTTTTGCAAAATATAAAGCTATTTAGGGGTTTGCAGATAATGTTAGGATATACCATAGATCAGACAGCAAGATTTCACTTAATTTTTTTTGAAGCTGTAATACCAATGAACTTGAAGCTGTGACTCAAAGGTATTAGGTGGGAAGTGGCCTCTAAACTAAATTTAAAAGCATAACAAATGGGTTTTGACAGAGCTGATTTAGGATATTTCCACATGGTAAATCTCCACTTTTCAATCTAACTAAAAATGTGACCCAACAGATGTTGAGGCTCCTATTGTTGTTGAATGTGGTATCACCAGCCACATCTTTAAACTTTTAACAGCATTTCAAGTCACTGCACAGGATATAGGGCCTGATAAACTGACTGTAGTTAGGTACTAAAAAAAAGAGAAAAGTACAGATAAAAAATTGAAGAGGCTGTAAATTATAAGCCATTCTATTATCAGATACCCTTAGAGCTAACTTTGACACTGATGGAAAATGAAGTTTAAAGAATGACAGAAGTGTCATATTGTTGTTATGAAAATGCATGCATTTCTTTATTAAACATACCAGATGTCTAACCCTTTCTGCCATATGTCAGAACACAATAAAGGAAGATCATAGCTGTCGTCTATGTAGTCCCTAATTTATTCTTTTCTTCCAGATGTATCTTTTTGATCATATAATTTATTGAAGCACTGGATAAATCACAAAATATACATTAAAAACAAATATATCTATTAAAATATATATTTGCCATATAAAAATAGCATAAAATTTAAAATATATAGCTATTACACATTTTACCCTCACACATTTTGACCCATAAATTATTATAATATTTATAGCATATAAGTCTATACTAATTTAATATCATTTAAAATATATGTGAATAGGGGCGCCTGGGTGGCGCAGTCGGTTAAGCGTCCGACTTCAGCCAGGTCACGATCTCGCGGTCCGTGAGTTCGAGCCCCGCGTCAGGCTCTGGGCTGATGGCTCGGAGCCTGGAGCCTGTTTCCGATTCTGTGTCTCCCTCTCTCTCTGCCCCTCCCCCGTTCATGCTCTGTCTCTCTCTGTCCCAAAAATAAATAAAAAAAAAAATAATAAAAATAAATAAATAAATAAATAAATAAAATATATGTGAATAATGAGTAATTTATACCTAAGGAAATTATCTACACCAGTCTTTTAAGAACCAAATATATTGCCTTGTAAACTCTTTTTGTTTTTAAACTCCCAAAGTCAAAGTATAATGTTATTTTTTAAAATATTTTTGTAAGGATTTTTTTGTGCACCACAAGCCAAACTACCTGAAGATGAAAAGTACACTTTTGACCAAAATATCCCTTCCATTTTGTAAACACTCAAGGCGTGATAGAGAATAAAAGGTAATGGGTGAATTTTGATTTACTGTTTTTAAGAGATGATAGCATCTCCAAGGTAAAATCTGCCAGATTAGAGGTGATCTAATACATCTAATTATCTTGTAGCCTTGCCTCACCAGACTTTGTTGTTGTGTGTCCGATGGAGAGAGAAAAGGCACAACCATGAAGGATAATTCAGCTAGTGGTAGACTGTCTTCATTACAAGTACAGTAAAACCTGGGATTGCGAGTTAACTTGTTCTGTGAGTGTTCCACAAGATGAGCAAACATTTCTAGTAAATTATAACTTGATGAATGAGTGATGTCTTGCAATATGAGTAGTATGTCACATGATCACAACTGAGCTAATGGTTCTTGAAATTTGCTTTGATACACAAGTGCTTTGGACTACAATCATGTTTTCAGAATGCAAACCAAGGTTTTACTGTATATAAAATAAAAATACACATAGTCCCTGAATTATCCCTTATTACCTATTCTGAGACACAGCCACAGCAACAACTGCAATTACTGAGAAAGATTAACTATATTTTCCTGCTCATTTGAGTGGACTCCCAGTTCTGTCCTGTGGGTTGTCATGTAAAAATCCCAGCAGATTCTGTGTCTAAGTGAAATGTTCTATTCACTATAATGATAGAGATGGACCACTTTTTCCTCCCTGATGATCTGAAATTGTAGGAGCTACTAAATTATTATTATTTTTAAATGGTATTATTTATCTCCAGTATGGGGACAAAATAAAGCCTAATACAAACCAATCATTGATAGCCTGTAAGTTGAAAAAAAAAGATGATTTATAAGCATCAATTTGCAAAATATGACAGTAATCATTACTTTAGGTTAAGCTCAACTATAAAGGGTTGTGTAGGAAATGGGGGGGGTGCCTGAAAAAGAACATTTATGAGTAAGTGTTGAAATCTGAATTAAATGTAGACATTTAACTCCCCAGGCTTGTCACCCACAGATTTCATCAAAAATATTGTATTGGATGTTCTTCAGAAAGAAGGAAACTTGGTCTGAGATTTATAAAGCAATGAAGAGCAGAAAGGCATTGGTGAGTATGTGAGTATACCTAAACAAATACTGACTAAATAAAACAAAAGAAATAATGCCATGTAGGATTAAATACAATGTAAAACTCACATATGTAATGCCTAGTATATAAATCAAATGGGATCGCAACTGAAATTCAGTCCCTTGCATTTCAAGACGGAGGGTTAAAGGATAAGTGACTTTAGATTTTAAACATAATAAGAGGGGACAGGACTAAATGATAAACTGACATTTGAAGTTTGAACATTTAAAATTTTCTATGGTAATCAATAAATGAAGCTCCCAACGTAACTGAAGAAAACTATAGAATATTAAAATTCCTCAATGTACAGTGAGGCAGGAGTAGAGAAAATAAATGCATAGAAAGGCAGAATATATAGGAAGCACATAAAAGTGATGGCATAAATCCAAACATTATAAAAATAAAAATGCTTTTCTCACAAAAAAAATTGAGAGAAAGAATAAAAAATAAAAATCCAGTGTTGTATTATTTACCAAAATCATATTAAAATGAGAATAAAAAATTAAAAGTAAAATGATAGAGTGGATACCTGCATGGCTCAGTCAGTTGAGTGGCAGAATCTTGATTTTAGTTCAAATCATGATCCCAGGGTCCTGGGATTGAACCCTGTGTTGGGTTCCACACTGAGGGTGAAGCCTGCTTGAGATTCTCTCTCTCTCCCTCTCTCCCTCTGCCCCTCTCTTCCACTGGCTCTCTCTCCTTCTCAAATTAATAATAATAATAATAATAATAATAAAGAAATGAAATAAAATAGAAAAAGTTATGCCAAACAAAAGCTTACCAAAAGAAATAATGATAAAATGTTCTTTACATATTTCACTAGAAATAAGGAGGATGTGCTTGAACCTAGCTTGTTTTCCCTTGGATCCACTCGTCAGTCTCCCTGGCCGTATCCATTGATACAGGGTTCTGGCCCCTGCAGGCTCTGTGTCACCTGATCAGGAGTGGCAGTGGCAGGAGACTGAGGTGGGCAGGAAGGGAAGAGTAGAGCGTTGAACTGTCTCTCTGTGCATTAGGCTGTGTCTACCCCAGGGGCCCATTTTCCCTGTAGTTGAAGCACTGTATGGACAGATCCAACCTGGCTCCTGGGGCTCAGGTAACTCCAGCTCCTGCCTTCTTGCCTCCAGTCTAAGTATGGTAGAGGCTTCCTTCTTGTTGTTAATTCCTAAGCTGTCTTAACACTTCCTGTTGGCCTCTCAACTCTCCCGTGAAAGTTCATTCTTGGTTTTCAATTCGCTCTCTTTGAACCACTTTGTGTGGTTTCTGTTTTCCTGACTGGACTTTGACTTCATAGTAGAGATCACCATATGATGATGCAATTTTTTTTCATCAGAAATGCATAATGATTTCAATTTGGTACCACAACTTCAAGAGATACAACACAGACAAAAAATGACAGAATTACAAATAGAATTAGGTAACAACCATCACACCAGGAGATTTTTTTCTTAATGTTCATTTATTTTTGAGAGAGACAGAGAGACAGAGTGCAAGCAGAGGAGTGACAGAGAGAGTGGGAGACACAGAATGTGAAGCAGGCTCCAGGTTTCAAGCTGTCAGCCCAGAGTCAGGTGTAGGGCTCGAACCCACAAACTATGAGATCATGACCTGAGCCGAAGCTGGATGCTAACCGACTGAGCCACCCAGGTGCCCCGACACTAGGAGATTTAACACACCCCAAGCAAAATTTCTCCTCATCTACACCATTCTCCTAAACTTATTAGCTATGAATTCCTACTTCTAGGCAAACTGTATATAAGGCATCAAGTGAAAAACAACTCTTGGGTGCACAATTTTCGTTTGTGCTACTCATCCTCATTCTCTGTGAGCACATCTGGAATACCCACTATGTACTAGTACTGCACCCATGGGGGGGGGCATGCGGATGTCTAATTCTTTGGGAGTTCAATCAACTCACATCATTATGAAACAGAAAAAGTATGATGATAAGGACATGTGTAAAAGTGCCATAGGAGAGAAATTGCTTATGAAGGAAATTAAAACTAGGCCTTGAAGAATAAAAAGAATTTGTGAGGAGAAAATGTCAAAAGCATATTAATGTTTTTCTTGATATATCCAATTTTGCTCATACATTTAGCATGCCAGCTACAATTTCTGGTACCGAGCATAAATAGTGTAAAAATAGAACAGCTACCCTATGGAGCTCATAGTCCACTGGTAAACCTGAGAAGACTCAGGACAGACCTGCTGTCCAGGCAGCAGGAGGGAAAGCCAAGGAGAGCTTCCTAAAGGAGGAGAAGGAAATATAAGGATTTTGAAAAACAAAGAAGGTTGTATATCAGGAGAATGAGAACACTGGGCTTGGGGAACAAGGATGGGGAATGACACTGTTTCAGGAGGTGAGAAAATACTCCTGTAAAGGAAAACATCTTTTACTTTCCCTTAAAAAAAAGTCCCCTCTGTAGTCCACCGCTCTTGCAAACTGAATCCCTGTTAACAAAAGGTTTCCTAGCATGACGTTTCTGTAACTGCAACTCCCAAGTCAGACTATTTTAAACATGGGGATGTTCTCAAAAGAGGTGAGACAAAGATTATACTTTGTATTTGAACTCTGTCTGGAGAACTGGCATTCAGGAAGACATCTTTCCACTTTAACAAGTCTTTTTGGATTTTGGTTTGCTTAGTATCCCTTAAAGTAAAAAGGAAAGAAAGTAAATTTCCTAAAGCCCAGAAATATCAGTTGTTAGTTTAAGGCAACTTTGTTTACTAATAGCTCTAGAAGAAACTGTGAAGCAAGGAAAAATATAAAAACTTTATCTCCTTTAGGTAGAATGTTTTCCCTATTTTATTTTTCTTTCCCTAATTTTCCCTCAGATTGTCAAGTGTTTCTTCAGCTCCCATACAGTATGTGAGTCGCTGTTTGGGAAATGATACAGATTATGTACTAAACTCAAAATTGACAAACTTAATACTAAAGCCTTTCGAGTCTTAACACAAGGAAAGATGTTTTATAAAATTTCAGGCAGCATTTTCGGTTGGTCTGGTGTTCTATATATATCATAACAGAGAAGTGGGAAGGGATAAAGCCCTCTCATGAGGTAAATTATGTTCCTTTTCCCAACAATAATTTTACCCCTTCCCTGAAATCTTACCAGGGAAAGTACCTCCTTCCAATAAAAGAGCCAAAAAAACCCTCTTGTCACAATTTTGTTCTAATTACTGTTTCCTTTTGCATTGAATTTTGATGCTATTCTAAATCCCTAAATATCCTAAAATCAAAATATTGAATCCTGAATACCCTATAATCTGCATAGAAGCAGGCTACAAATTCTAAGAGATCCAGAGAAGCATTATTCAAAATTGAAATAGAGGACCTCACAATTTCTAAAAAATATAAAGTTTTAGAAATCAAGTGTACCCGTTAGTACCACTGGCAATCAATGGCCCAATTCGCTAACACAGTTATCTACAACTGAGATGGATATTTGATTTTTGCAAAGTTATTGTTTTGGATTTTGCTTATTCTGTTCCACCTTAAAACACATCTGTATATTGCTGAATTAATCCCTTCTACAATTCATTTAACATTTAAAAGAACAAAGACATTAAGAAGTTTTAGCTATATTTTCATACAGGTTCCTAGAGTTATCCTTGTATTAAAAATTCCACAGATGTCAGATTACTAAAAAAAAAAAAAAAATCCAGCATTACCAAAGCAGTAGCATTTATTATTTAAACTAATACCTTTCAACACGCCCTCAAACTCCCAGACCTGCAAATATTACTCCCTAGAGAGAACTTATCAATCATACCTTTTATGAAAAGCTGTATCACTGTGCTATATTGCATTTCCTTTATACTTCACAAGAAATAGTTTTACTCAAATAGTAAGCTTAAAAATTATTTTGTAGTTTTCCCCAGAATCTTGACATTTTAAGTTTTTGAGGCTCCTGTGTTTTTTAATCTGACCTTTTCTACCTAAATATCATATTTTTGCATTGCATTTTGATAACTCAACAACATTTTTAAATGAACATTGTGTGCTTTCGACTTGAAAGTATACAGAACAACATGGAAGAGTAAGTTCCATTTTTTAATTTAAATTATTTTCATGGCTTTGAGCAAACTTTAACCTTTAAAACAGCCCGGGTACAATTCTGATTAACATCTCCACTATTTAGCGTGGTGATTTAGCAGTGATGAACTCTTTCCCCTATGGCAGTGGTAAACAAACTTTTTCTTATCTGAACCAATTGAGAAAAAAAAATATTTCCATGCCACACATCCTTTCATTCAACATGGAAACATTATTATTGATTTCCATGATGCAGAAATGGAGAAACTGTCTAAGTGAATGCATACAAGAATATCAACAAGACAATCAACCTTTTATTAGACAGTAAAATATTAATATACAGGACTATTTGTGAATTTTCAGCATGAGTGCTTATCCCCAATACTTATATAGTACTTTAGAGTTCCAAGAGAATATTCATATACCTTATATTACCAGAAAAAAGTATGAGTTAGACGTTATTACATTATTTTGAATTAATAAATTCAGAGCCATGAAGTATGTTGCCTATTCTCACAGGAAAAATTAACTCTGATTATAGTCTTGGAGTCACGTTTTTATATTCCATGATTTATTAATTCTGATGTACCCTAGATATTCTACCACAAAAAAATAAGCCTTTTTATCATAAACAAAGAAGGCATTTTTAAGAACGTCTATGTTGTGTGACTACAGAAACCTAGGGTTTTATTGTGTTCTAGTCCCTAAGTATATCTGGACCACAGGCTTCCGGTCACTAACAAAAGGGCTCTGGTTTGTGATCCAGCTCCTGAAGATCACCTAGTTACTTGTCCTCTCAGCCTGCCACCAGTCTGCCCATAATTCTCCATTCCAAACACAGGAGCAGATTTCTCCCTTAATACTACAAAACTCTGCTTAGTCCAAGCTGTAACTCTCAACTAAACTTTAGTGAAAGCTTGGAGAGAGCAGAAGGAAATTACAACTCAGAAAAGAAAATGTTAGCACCAGACAAGGGCCATAAATTCTCCTGGATACCACAAAGGATGAGACTTTACAGGGTAAGTCTTTCTGGCTCTCTCTTGCCTTATTGTCCATTCTCCTGCTGTCAGATGGCAGGGGCCAGTTTATCTCCCTCAATGGTGATGTGCTGAACCTGACTTCTACCTTAGCCTTCTCTAGATTGCTGCAGTGACAGAGGGAGAGGTTAGTTTCTATTTCCCTGCTCTTGCCTATGTCGATTCAAAATCTTAATAAACTTTAGAAATGCAAAAAATCAAGAACTAAGAAAAACTTTCAAATCAATGTGCAGAATAGTTTGGCTTGATATACTCCATAACAACTTGTAATTTGTTTTTTTTTTTCTTTTGCAAAAAAAAAAAAGCTGAATTAATATCTTCTATTAATTCAAAAAAACAGTTTTTGCTTAAAATAAAGATTAGAAACTACTACTTACAACCTTACAACAATTCCCCCCCCCCCCCCCCCGCTTTGTGGTAAAGACTGACAGCTGATCACCAAATTCATTCCCTTCGTTTTGGCCATACTTTCCGTCCTCCTTTGCACTTATGTGTGCCATATTAGCCAAAAGACTGTAAGAGTAAAACAAAGTACTTTTCGGCCATACCCATAAAAATCTTTTGTGCATCATCATTCATGCTCTTCCCTTTTGCAGTTTCAGGCAGAGGAGTATGGCAACCATGGAAGCTACATATTGAAGGTGGCAAAGCCACAGACAGCAGCCAGCTCTCTCTTATTATGTATTGAATTGGCAAAGCCACAGACAACATCCAGGTCTGTCAGTCATCACTTGAAGGAAAACTCCTATCAGGGCAAGGGCACTGGATTATTCGGTAAAAATAGTTTTCTTGTTTTAAGATATAAAGTTTTTTTAAAATAACCTCATATTTCCTTGCCTAATGCATCTCTCTTCTACCCTATTAAGTTTGAAAAAAAATGGTTGTTTTTCAAAATATGTTTTATAGCTTTATGTTCTGGATTCTTTGGCAGAGAAGCAAGAGCAACGATGAAAGCAATAATGGCTCCAGTCCTTCCTGAATCTTCCTTTACTGGTTGTTGGAGGTTCTCTCTTTGCTGGGCTTTAGGAGAGCTGGATGAGTGAGGCAGCCCCAAAGTGTATCAGTGCTGCCAATTTACCTACTCTGTGCCTACAACACCTGGCTTACTGTAAGCACTTACTACTCACAGGAAACGATGACAGATTATGGGTTTTAGTTCCCACATTTTTGGCCTTTGTCTTAACATCCCCACTGGACATTCTTCCCTGTAATCTCCAGTTTCTTCCTCAAATTCTGCCTCTTTCTCATGAGTTTGCTTCAGAAGATGTTTCCTTTCAGTTTTATTGCTTCTTAGTTGCTAAAAATCTGCGTTTGACAGTAGATCTTAGGATTCTATTCAAAAGCAACATGTACCCAAAAAACAAAAACAAAAACAAAAAAACTCCAACCCTACTTCACTGTGATACTCTTTAAAAGGAAGAAAAGTAATGCACCTTGCCCCAAATTGCATTACCTGAAATTGTATAATAAGGAACATATAAAACCCCATCCCTCCATTTCTGATAAAAGATGAGGATGCCCTGGTTAAGGAACAAAGATAAAGTAAAGGCACACTGGCAGGGGGTTTGGGATCACACCTTAAATGGGCAAAGTGCCCAAAACTACTAAGGCTGGAGACCTGAGAGATGCATACCACTCTGTGAACAACAATTGACACCGTTGATCCGGTTACTCTCTCAAGCTCTCAGGCTTTTCCTTATTAGCCCCAAACCCTCTCAAAAGAAGTTCTTACCTGGTTGCTTTATTTGTTGACTATTTACCTACTTCTTAACTACTTAATTAACTTATGAAAATTATGTGAAGAGTCACAAATTCTGTGGAACACTGCAGTGGTTAAGAAATGGGCTTTGCAGTCCTCAAGATGTGTATTTGAATCCAGATCCTCCTATTTAACCAAGGACTAAAAATGTTGCTTGATCTCACTAAGTTGCTTTTTTTCACCACCAAAACGTATATGAGAGTATTCAACTCATATGGTTATTATGACCGTTAAATGAAGTGAATGAAGGTGAAGTACTTGCTAAAATTATTGATGTGGGTAAATAATAAATGGTATTGTTAATCACTGAATCTAATCTCTCTCATCAGTCTTTTTCCCCTTGACCTATCAGAAACATTCAACAATAGTGAATTCCATGAGAATGTCCCCTTCTTTGGGCATCATTAGTATATACCTCCTCCTGAATGGGAAACACTCTTTATTGTGACATTCAATATATCCTGTCAGCCATACTTAGCTGTAGTTTTTCAATATTATTTCAAAAAAACACTCTTCATGAACTCTCACTCCACTCCAATGAAATTTGGATTAATCCTCCAGATATACATCTCAAATTCTGGATTTTTCCAACTCTTCATTCTAGTTCTTCTGTTTGCAATTACTTGCTAAGCCACCATTGCTGCATTTTCCATAATCTGAGGGGAATTCCTATACATTTTAGAAGCCTAGAGTTTCATAGAAAATATTATGATTTATTTATCATGGTCTAAAGTGATTGGATCATTACACAAATTGCTCCTTTTCTTTTTTTCTTAACTTCACAGAAACTGCCATAACTTCTTGTCCATTAACATTTTTATTTGAGGATTATAAATATGCTTGGACTAGAACAACTGGATTTGTATTTTGTCTAAGCAACAAATATAAGAATCCTGATATGGATTGTTGTTTTTCAACAGAGGTGAGACAAATTAATCCAGCAAGTGACATTTTCTATGACATGTTTTATGCCTAGCTTGTCACTGGTAATTGAAACAGAAGGTAGAGTGGTTTTAAACCTTCCTGATAGGATATCACTTTACTGTGGTTTTTCAACTTTCGCTTCTCTTCCTGTTTCCAAACAGTTCATGGCTCAGATAAGAAACCAAAGTTTATTTGAAAAAATAGTGTGGATTAGTTAAGGTAGCAGGAGTGACAGAACAAAGATAGAACCCACGATAGTGGAACCTGCAATTTCTAGGGGCACTTTTAATCTTCTCCTCTTAACTTAAGAACTTTGTGCACATTTCCTAAAGACAAGGACAAGTTGTTTTATGTCTCTTGTTATGTGCATTCAGGTTTTATAAAGATTGCTATGAAATTATCAACTACATGTTAATAAACCTTTTCAAAATACAACTTGCCAAGATATTCATGATCTCAAAAACTCAACAAATACAAACATTTACTAGAATATTTAATATAAATGTATAAGCAGTATCTCTATTTCTGAGACTATTTCAGGTTAAATATTACTTATTTCCATGAAAACATATTAGTAGGTTTTTCATTTTTACTCTTTCCACACATTTATCTAAATGAGCATAGTGTGTGTGTGTGTGTGTGTGTGTGCGCGCGATGGAATGATGGAATGAGAATAAATTCTCATGAGGCTTATGTAAATTCAGGTCTTCTGACAAGCAGACTTCAATATGGAAACAAAAGAAAACACTAAAAGATGTATTAGGGAAAATGCCTATGTGATCAAATTAAAAGGGCAAGAGGGAGGTGGTGCCGGGAAAGCTATCCCACTGCAAGTAGCACTGACTTGGTGAAAGAGAGGGAAGGAAGGAAATGTGTTTGTGGCGGGCAGGGGAATCTTAGGTAGATGAAGCCCAGCACTGTTGGCTTCAGTCAGTTATGTTCTTTGATGTCAAAGTTCTGAGGGAACATTGTTATGGTAGGCACAGAACTCAAATTTAAAACCCTCTATTACAGAAGAAAAAGAAGAAAGTATACATAAACTTGTTCTTAAGTGATCAGGTTATGTGGTAGTATTCTTTCATTATTTTGACATTGTTATTTATGATGTTTGTACTTTTACTGTTGTTTATTAGAACATCCATTAATTTTTCCACTGAAAAAAACAGCAAAGTGCTTAACATGAATGGATCCTTTATGTCTATCTTTGAGGGCAACCAAGGAAAGGTTTGGGCAATCATCATTACAAACCACAGTAACTTCTGGAAGAAGAAGAAATTCAAAGGATAGATTGAAAGGTGTCTCCTTTAGAGAAGTAAAGTCACAAAGTTGAGCCCTTAAATTCTGCTACAAAGAAAGAAGGATAAGAACATATATAGTAAAACCTTGGTTTGTGAGTGTAATTCTTTGCAGAAATGTGCTTGTAATCCAAAGCGCTTGTATATTAAAGTGAATTTCAAGAACCATTGGCTCAATTGTGATCATGTGATTGTTGGCATCACATACTACTCATATGGCAAGACATCACTCATTTATCAAGTTAAAATTTATTAGAAATGTTTGCTTGTATTTGGAACACTCACAGAACGAGTTCCTCACAATCTTAGGTTTTACTGAATATATGTTCATCTATATATATGTACATACATATAGTACAAAAGTCTAATAAATATGTAGCTCTGATAATTCCTAAGAAAAAATTCAAGTATTTCAATTATTTACCATGTCAGATTCTTTACAACTTTAACAAAACATCAGTTGTTCACTCTTAGAGGTGTTCTGATTCACTAGACAAAGTTTGGATCTGCTTACTTTTAAAAACAGAAAGCTGCAGGGGCACCGGGGTGGCTCAGTCGGTTAAGCGGCCGACTTCAGCTCAGGTCACGATCTCGCGGTCCGTGAGTTCGAGCCCCGCGTCGGGCTCTGGGCTGATGGCTCAGAGCTTGGAGCATGCTTCCGATTCTGTGTCTCCCTCTCTCTCTGCCCCTCCCCCGTTCATGCTCTGTCTCTCTCTGTCTCAAAAATAAATAAACGTTAAAAAAAAATTAAAAAAAAAACAGAAAGCTGCAATTTTTGTATTTGTAATTTTAAACTAAAACTTAGCAGTTAATGACAAGTGAATACATTGAAAGGATTTTTCTACATATTTCCTCTGTAGTTTACATGAAGAATTTCCAAGAAGAGCTAAGAACTATACAGTTAGTAATATGTGGCCAATGAGAAAATGATCATAATGATATATGATTATATTTTTGCCAAATGTAGTCATCAGTTATGTCAGTAACTAAGATAAGCTGTTGTTCCTGCTAGAGGAGATGAAAGGCACTTGGAAATGCCTCACTCTCTTCTGGGTTCTTCATATCACAATGAAGACACCCATAGATACTTGGCACAGTTAGCATTAAAGCTGTTTTCCCCATATTTGCTGTTTATGATTGACCAATATCTCAATCACCATAAATATTATGTATTGATGTTGATTGGCTGTTTGTATGGCGATCTCTACCTCCTAGCATTGTCCCTGGCACCAGCTGTGTGCAGTGCTCCGAGCCACTGGTGTGACATTTTAAATGCTGCTTTATCAACTAGTATGAACTATTATTGGAGACCATGGAATGAGAAACTATGAGGAACATAAGAAAGACTAAAAATCAACAAAATGAGATTGTACTATCTTGAAAATCATGGATATTTTATTCCTGATGATTTTTCTTCATAATAGTTCCCCCTATTTAAAAAAAAATTATGTTTTTATTTTTGAGAGAGACAGAGATACAGAGTGTGGGAAGGGGAGGGGTGCAGAGAGAGAGGGAGACACAGAATCTGAAGTGGGCTCCAGGCTCTGAGCTGTCAGCACAGAGCCCAACACGGGGCTCGAACTCATGGACTGTGAGATCATGACCTGAGCTGAAGTTGGACGCTTAACTGACTGAGCCACTCAGGCGCCCCAGTTCTTCCTTATTTTTTAAGTGGGATTTGTTATAATGATGGGAAGACAACAGACTAGGAGGCAAGAAGTGGGAGGAACTTGATTTTGCACTGTAGGTTTAACTTTGGGCATGATATTATTTCATTGACTTCTGTATTCATTACATTTCACCAATGGCCCCAAGATAATCCAGTACTGGGGAACAGGTTGGAAGCAACTTCTACTTTGATATACATGCATATAAATCAAGGGTGTAGCTATTGGTAATGAATAAGGAGGACACTTTGTTATTTAAATTTGGGACAGGGATAAAAGAGAAAGGTAGTGATATAATCATGATCTACTACACAGATTTCCTTTCCTTTCTTTGTTAACAAAGCAGGACAATCTTAAGGGGAATTAGTTGGACATCAAGTGGAAACATTTTATGTTTTATTTTTATTTTTAAGTTTATTTATTTTGAGAGAGAGAGAGAGAGTACAGGAGCATTAGAGAGATAATGAGGGACAGAATTCCAAGCAGCCTCACACTGTCAGCACAGAGGCTGATGTGGGTCTCAACTCACCAACCATGAGATTGTGACCTAAACCAAATCATGAGACAGCTGCTTAACCACTGAGCTACCCAGGTGTGTCTCAAGTGGAAACATTTTAAATGTTCCACTTCAAGCGAAAGTTCAATAAATTACATTTTCTATACATAGTTAACAATGATAACTGAAATTTACTAAGACTTAGGTAGGTATCAGCATATCCCAATCACTTCACATGGATTATCTGGTTCAGAAAACACTATCAAAATACTCTATTATTTTGTTCATTTCAGGAGTGGGAGTCTGAGATATGAAGTATGTCCAATGTTTGCCTAAGATCCTGCTAGCAGAAGCAAAACAATCTATCTAGAGCCTTTATGCTCAAACACTTGCTTTATTGTCTTCCTTGTTGCTACTGAGAGAAAGACCCCTACAGAGAGGGTATCTCATGGATAAACTTAGGCTATCAGTGTCTGCACAACTGACTTTTAAGATTTTTTTTAGAGGAGGGGCGCCTGGGTGGCCCGGTGAGTTAAGGGTCTGACTTTGGCTCAGGTCGTGGTTCGTGAGTTCAAGCCCTGTCTCGGGCTCTGTGCTGACAGCTCAGATCCTGAAGCCTGCCTCAGATTCTGTGTCTCCTCTCTCTTGCCTTCCCTGATCACACTCTGTCTCTTTCTGTCTCTCAAAGATAAATAATAAAAACACTAAACAAGATTTTTTAAAGAATTTTTTAGAGGAGATTCCTGAATTTGTTAAGAAACAATAAA
Source organism: Panthera uncia (assembly GCF_023721935.1). NCBI lineage: Eukaryota > Metazoa > Chordata > Mammalia > Carnivora > Felidae > Panthera > Panthera uncia. The sequence continues at coordinate 63,036,489 of NW_026057577.1, forward strand.
AGTTGGATTTAAAGCTTTTAAGATTCTAACTTTTATAAATTTACTCCATTCAGTAACATAGTGATATTGTGGACCAAAAAAACCAAAACAACAATAACAACAAAAACCCCACGCGTTTGGTTTAAAGTAAAAGTACAAAGTACACACTTGTTTTATCAATGCCATTAAGAAGTCTTAGTCAGATTTTTTGGAACATGTAAAAGTCTTTGGCTACATAGCTATTAAATGGCCCAAATCCAGCAAACTGACAACAGCAAAAGCTGGCCAGGATGCGGAGCAACAAGAGCTCTCATTCATTGCTGGTGGGAATGCAAAATAGCATGACACTTTAGAGAACAGTTTGGTGGTTTCTTACTAAACGAAACATGCTCTTACCAAATGATCCAGCAATTACACCCCTTGGAATTTACCCAAAGTAGTTGGAAACTTATATCCACACAAAAGCCTGCATGTGGATGTTTACAGCATCTTTATTCATGATTGCCAAAACCTGGAAGCAACCAAGATGTCCTTCAATATGTGAAAGGATAAATAAACTGCGGTGCATCAGAAAATGAATTTTTACTTAGCACTAAGAAGAAACGAGCTATCAAGCCATGCAAAGATGTGGAGGAAACTTAAATGTACATAACTAAATGAAAAGCCAACCTAAAAAGGCTACAAACTGTATGATTCCAATTATATGACATTCTCAAAAAGGCAAAACTATGGAAGCAGTAATAAGATCACTGGTTTCTAGGGACTGAGGTAGGGAGGATGAATCGGTAGAGCACGGAGGATTTTCAGGGCAGTGAAAATACACTGTATGACACTTTAGTGAGGGACACAAGTCATTGTACATTCGAGTGTACCTACAGCATGCACAATACCAGGTGCGAACTCTAATGTAAACTTTGGACTTGGGATTATGATGGGTCAGTGTCCGTTCATCAATTGTAACAAAGGTATCACTCTCATAGGGGACGCTGATAATGAGGAAAGATATGCATGTGTAGGGGCAGGAGGAATATGAGAAACCTCTGTACCTTCCTTTCAGTTGTACTATACATCTAAAACTGTTGTTAAAAAAAACTTTAAAAACCAGTTGGAAACACTTGCTTTCATGTACTTCAGAGGAAGAGCAATTTCTCTTGTCCCCCTTCTGTTTTGCAGAATCTCGATTTGTCGCTCAGCTTTTTCCTAATTACTACAATTCCTCGCCCTGTCAGAATCAGTTTCTCACTCTACACCCATCACATATACACTAGTCTCATTCTTCCTTCCTACCCTGCTATAATGCCAGTTAATTAGAATGTGGATCTGATGTGCTAAAAGAAGGGCAGAGAGAGAGAAGAGAGACAGGAGGAGGAAAAAAGAAAAAAGAAAGAAATATATCACTATTCTGGTATACTGCAGCTACCTGCTACCAGTTCAGAGCTTTGAGATAAAATGAATATGCAAAGGACTTGACTTGTATTCCTCCATCTCTTATTGTTAATAAATCTCTTCATTCATTTTCTCTAACTGCAGTCCTTGATAACCTCGAGCAGCAACACTGAGGATAGTAACAGAAGAGATAAGAGGGAAGACCTCTTCCAACCATTGCTCCTTAATTTCCCTGGATACCCATTATGTTCCTTACCATTCCTTTTAATATTTTTTTTCTTTTAGATTCTTAATGTGTTAAATAGAAACTTATAAAGTTTTCAGATATCCTAACAATCATATTTTTAAATAACTAAATATATTTATAATTATACATATGTATATATATGCACATATATATACATATGTATATGTGTGTATATATGCATATATACATACGTATATTATATGTACGTATATGCATATATACACATACATATATGTGTATATTTGTATATATATGTATATTTGTGTATATATATGTATATATATAATTATGAGCAGCATATTAAATACAACCAGTTTCTGAGTTAAGAAGAGATTGCAGCTAAATCATACACACACACACACACACACACACACACACACACACATTCACACTATTTTTCTGGTATGGCTGTATCTTATTTATGTGGTGTAATCTAGTCCAGTATCTTGCATCTAAGGTCCTTTGAACCTGATATCATGGTAGAAAAATGGAGGATGAATTTGAAGATAAACAAAAAAACATCACTGGTATTATACCTATATTACTTAAAACAGCTCATCTACAACTGATAAGAAATCACAATTTGAAAGTTGCTTGTGTTTATATCTCTCCTTGTCTTTCACTTGTCCTTTAAAAAAAAAGTGTAGGAAACTTAAGGGGAAAGTTACAGAATATACTATATAAGGATTATGCAGTCAGATTTCATAAGTAGAAATTCTTACTGAACATGAGAAACAATATCCACAAGGAATAACCCATCTCCCACTAGAAGACATTCCCCCCACTCCCCACAAAAAACTACAAGATGGGTCCTGCTCTCACTTTAAGAAAGAACCTAGTCATTTGGTTAGGAAATTTCCACACATTTGGCAAGAAATAGGAATAAGATACAAATGAAGGTTTGTTCTCAAGTAAATTACTAGTGAATGGTGGATTATTTTGCTGAGTGAAAATTTTCTCTGTAAGACTTGATTCTCAGAGAAATAACCCAGGCTAGGTTAAAGATACCAAAATAGAAGTGTTTTAAAGGATTATATACTGTTTGAAGTGGGAAGAAATATAGCCATCAATTTATACTTGACAGGTAAGAAAACTGACCTCCAAATACATTCATTAATTTATCCATGTATTAATTTCTAATTATTACAAATCTGAACGCCTAAAAGATAATACATCTGACTTCATAAAAATTAAAAGCTCTGCAGCACATAAATGAAAAATCATAATGAAAGTTAAAAAATAAATGACAACTAAGACAAATATTAGCAACTTAACAAAAAAAAGGAATGCTTTCCTTTTATAGAAATAAGTGGTTCAAATTAATTACAGAAAGATGAACAACCCTATGGAAATGAAGCAGAGAACATGGACATACAGCTAGCACGAAAATGCCCAATTAACTTATGAAAAACTATTCACTTACTAAAAACAAGTACCTCTGCTAATCTATAAAATGGAAAACGCTTAAATGTTGGATAGCACCATAGTTAAGTGATTGTGAGGAAGCACAATGAGTGGCGTACTAGAGACAGGTTTCCCAGCTCAGGAGAGCTGATTTGTTCATTTCTGCACAACTCTAATTTCAGTAACATTGTTCAGGTAGTTAGTATGAAACTGGTGTTGGCTGGAGAATTTTTGTCGCGGAGTTTGTCAATCACTATCAATAAAGATAGTTTTGTGGTTTCGGTTTTTTTGCTTGTTTTTGTTTTTGTTTTTTTAAGCCAGAGACCCACTTGTTAAGCATTCATCAGCATACCACTATGTATACTCACTATTTAATATGAGAATTTAACTCTCTGAGGAACTTGGGGTTGCAGCTACAGCAGAGTTCTAGATGACCCGCTCCTGTTCCTGACTCAGCTCCGTTCCCTTTCTGCGAAGAACAAGTTCATCAGGAAACCACCACTCAGCCACAGCTTTTCAAGACTCCGGGAGGACACCCATGGAACCATAGGTGGCGATTCATCAAATGAGAATTAATCTACCTAGCAGCAACATAAAGCCTTTCGAAAGAGTATGTGCTGACTTGATCAGAGGCACAAAGGAAAAACATCTCAAAGTGAAAGGACAGGCTGATGCCCACGGTGACTCTGAGAATCACTACAAGAAAACCCTGTAGTGACGGTTCTAAGACCTGGGATCTTTCTCAAATGAGGATCCATATGCGACGCATTGATTCGCACAGTCCTTCTGAGACCTTAAGCAGATTGTTTCCATCAGTACTGAGCCAGGAGTCAACACTGAAGTCACCAATACAGATGTTTAAATCAACCTTTTTAATAAATCGATTATCAGTTGTAAATAAATTATATATATATATATATATATATATATATATATAGTCTCTCTCTCTATATATATAGACTCAGCAATTTCACTTTTATTAGTCTATCCTTAAATGTATTTAGACAGGTGTGTAAATGACTATGAAAAAAAGATGGGCATGGTGTCACTTTTTTAAAAAAAGAAAAACAAATGGAAACACTCTAAATATCCAGTGATAAAAACTGACACAAAAAAACTATGGACATCTAGACAAAGGGAAAATTTTGCATTCATTTGAAAACAAAAAAGAAGTCCCACATATAATGATACGTAAATATCATATACCAAACATTATTTGAAATGAGAAAAGAAGGCAGGTCACCAAATAGTAGACATAGTATGATATCTTTGTGTTAATAAAATTGTATAGCCAAAAACAAACAAAGAAACAAATAAATAAATAACATCTGAAAGGTTAAAAATGTTAATTAACACTATTTGCCTTTAGAGAGTGGTACAGTATGATACATCAGGAGAAAATATATACATATATAGATACACCTACAGACACACACATATTTTCTGTTCTTCTAATACACAGAATCTTATATGCACACACATATATGATACATACAATTTTATACATACATATTATATATACAATATTCTTTATGAATTATCCTGATTTAAATGTTTAGTTTCATCAATCATCATTTTTAAAGGGGAAATATTGCTTTGAATAAGATTAATAATTAAGTAAAATGATGACCTAGACTTTGAGTAAAGTATAATTTTTGTGTCTGTTCGCTTTAGTCTAATTGCTTAGTAGGTGCTAGAGTGGTGAGGCCATCCTGACAAAAGAGTTTTCTCTGAAAGCAGAGACACTATTACTCTCAATCAATCTGAGAAAAGAAATATAAAACACTTAGAAATCTCAGAAGGCTAGCCTTATGTGGGATGTGGAGAGGTTTATTTTCTTCTTTAAAAGAGACTTCATGATGGAGTGGATGTGTGGTTTATTGAACTTGTCATGAGTACACGGCTGAAATTAAGCTTGTATATGTATGTTTTGGTAGGGTCAGTATAAGTAATTACAGTATTTTGGAAAATTAGTTGGCAATATTCACTAAGTGCAAAATAAGTTTTAGTACTCATTGACCCAGGACTTCTATTTCTAGTATGTTCATTCTAATAAATAATCTGAAACAAGGAACAAGCTAATGGCACCAAGATGTCCAATCATAGCATTATCTATTTTAATGAAAAGTTGAACAGAGTTTAACTGTCCAGCAATCAAGAAATTCTAAACAAAATGAAGCATTTACATTCAATGGAACAAAATGCAGTAATTAGAACTCCTCAGTACAATAGTAACATGGTTCTCGATAATTTTATATGTTTCAGTACATCTTCTAACTCATGAAAGTGAACAAATCTGACCCTTATGCAGTGTTTCCTACTCCAGAAAATAGCACCATAATCCACAAACATACACAAATTTGGTGTCATTCTTTCACCTCTCCCTGTAAGCCACTCCTATATTCAATGCACTGCTGCATTGGTTAGTGTTATCTACTAAATATTTCTCAAACCCACATCCTTTTTTTCCCCTGTATTTACTACTAACATACTCACAAACATCACTTCTCATTTGGACTACTGTGACAGCATCCAAAACTGGTCTTTTAACATCTTAGCTCGTATAATTCTGATCTTCATATGTAGCCGAAAGATCTTTTCAAAACAAAAATCTGACAAAATTTTGCTGCCTTCTCTTTGTTCTTTGGATTTAAACAAAGAAACAAATAACTATACATATCACAATCATCATATTCTCTGCCACTAGGAGTTTTCCTGAGTTTATTTGTTTTAATTTTGTTATAGATGTAGAATTTAGTGATTCCATACTTAAATACAATCATCACCGCTGCTCATCACAAGTCCCTACTTTTTGACCATCAGCTAATTAACCTATTCCCCTGCCACCTCCCTTCCGGTAACCATCAGTTTGTTCTCTACAGTTAAGACTGTTTCTTGGTTTTCCTCTCTTCTCTCCCCCCATGTTCATCTCTTTTGTTTCCTAAATTCCACATGAGTGAAATCATATGGTATTTCTCTTTCTCTGACTTATTTTGCTTAGCATAATACTTTCTAGCTCTATCCATGTCAATGCACAGGCAAGACTTCATTCTATATCTAGTCTATATCATCTATATCTATATCTAATCTATATTTATCTATATCTATATCTATAGATAGACAGATGGATATAGATAGATAGATACATGGATAAAGAAGAAGTGGTATATATTTATACACACACCCACACACCACCTCTTCTTTATCCATTCATCAGTCAGTGGACATTTGAGCTCCTTCCACAACTTGGCTATTGTTGATAATGCTGCTATAAATCAGGGTGCATGTATCCCTTCGATTTAGAATTTCTGGATTCTCTGGGTAAATACCTAGTAATGCAATTGCTGAATCATAGGGTAGTTCTGTTTTTAACTTTTTGAGCAACTTCCATACTGTTTTCCACATTACTGCATCAGTTTGTTTTCCCACCAATAGTGCAAGAGGGCTCCCCTTTCTCACATCCTCTTCAACATCTGTTTTTTACTATGTTGTTAATTTTAGCCATTCTGACTGGTGTGAGGTAATACGTCACTGTAGTTTTGATTTGCATTTCCCTGATGATGAGTGACACTGAGCATCTTTTCATGTGTCCATTGGTCATCTGTATGTTTTCTTTGAAAAAATGTCTATAAATATGTCTTCTGCCCATTTATTTACTGGATTATTTGTTTTTTGGTTATTGCGTTTGAGAAGTTCTCTATAAACTTTGGATACCAACACTTTCTCAGATATGTCTATGGAAATATCGTCTCCTGTTCCATAGGTTGCCTTTTAGTTTTCTTAATTGTTTGCTTCATGTCTAGAAATTTTTTCTTTTGATGAAGTCCCAGTAGTTTATTTTGCTTTTGTTTCCCTTGCCTCAGGAGACATACCTGTAAGAAGTTGCTATGACTGATGTCAAAGAGGTTACTGCCTGTATTCTCTTCTAGGATTTTGATGGTTTCCTATCTCACATTTAGGGATTTCATCCATTTTGAGTTTATTTTTTATGTATGGTGTAAGGAAGTGGTCCAGCTTCTTTCTTTTTCATGTCACTCCAGTTTTCCCACTACCATTTGTTGAAGAGACTGTCTTTTTTTTCCACTGGATATTATTTCCTGTTTTGTTGAAGATTAATTGATCATATAGTTGTGGGTTTATTTCTGGGTTTTCTATTCTGTTCCATTCATCTGTGTGTCTATTTTTGTGCCAGTACCATACTGCCTTGATCACTACATATTTGTAATAGAACTTGAATTCTGGAATTATGGTGCCCCCCCATTTGCTTTTCTTTTACAAGATGGCTTTGTCTACTAGGGGTCTTCTGTAGTTTCATACGAATTTAGGATTGTTTTTCTAGGTCTGAAAAATGCTGATGGTATTTTTATAGAGATTGCATTAAATATATAGATTATTTAGGGTAATATAGGCATTTTAACAGTATGTGTTCTTCAAATGCATGAGCATGGAATGTCTTTCCATTTATTTGTGTCCTCTTGAATTTCTTTTATCAGCAATCTATAGTTTTCAGAGTATAGATCTTCTACCTCTTAGTTTATTCCTAGATATCTTATGATTTCTTGTGCAATTGCAAATGGGATTGATTCCTTGATTTATCTTTCTGTTTCTTCATTATAGGTGTATAGAAATGCAACAGATTTCTGTATCCTGATTTTGTATCCTGAGACATTACTGAATTCATGTATCAGTTCTAGCAATTTTTTTTTTTTTGGTGGAGTCTTCCAGGTTTTCTACATAGAGTAATGTCATCTGCAAGTAGTGAAAGTTTCACTTCTTCCTTGCCAATCTGTATGCCTTTTATTTCTTTGTGTTGACTGATTGCTGCGTCTAGGTCTTCGAGTATTGTGTTGAATAAAAGTGGTGAGACTGTACAGCCTTGTTGTTTTCCTGACCATAGAGGAAAATTTCTCAGTTTTGTTCCTATTGGTAATGATATTAAGTGTGGATTTTTCATATACGGTTTTTATTATGTTGGAGGTATGTTCCCTCTATCCCTACTTCGTTGACAGTTTTTATCATGAATGGATGTTGTATTTTGTCAATTTTTTTTTGCATTTATGGAGAGGATAATATTGTTCTCTTCTTTTATTAATGTGCTAGATCATGTTGATTGATTTATGAACATTGAACCACCCTTGCAGCACAAGAATAAATCCTAGTTGCTTGTGATGAATGATTTTTTTAATGTAGTTTTAGATTCAATTTGGTAGTATTTTGTTGAGAATTTCTGCATCCAAGTTCATCAGGGATATTGGCCTATAGTTCCTTTTAGTGAAGTCCTTTTCCGCTTTTTGGTATCAGGGTAATGCTGGCCTCATAGAATGAATTTGGCACTTTTCTTCCATTTCCATTTTTTGGAATAGTTTGAGAAGAATAGGTATTAACTTTTCGTTAAATGTTTGGTAGAATTCTCCTGTGAAGCCATCTGACCCTGGACCTTTGTTTGTTGGGTGATTTTTGATTATTGGTTCAATTTCTTTGATGGTTTTAGGTCTGTTTAAGTTTTCTATTTCTACCTATTTCACTTTCAGTAGTTTATATATATATATATAGTTTCTGGTAATTTATCCATTTTTTTCCAGGTTGCCCAATTTGTTGGCACATAGTTTTCATAGTTTTCTCTTATAATTGTTTGTACTACTGTGGTGTTTGTTGATATTTATCCTCTCTTATTTGTGATTTTATTTATTTTTTTTTTCATTTCTTTTTGATAGATCTGGCTAGAGGTTTATCAATTTTAATATTATTTTCAAAGAACCACCTCGTGGTTTCTTTGATCTGTTCTACTGTTTTTGTTGTTGTTGTTGCTTGTTTCTACATCATTTATTTCTGCTCTAATCTTTATTATTTCCTTCCTTCTTATGTCTTTAGGCTTTGTTTGTTGTTCTTTTCCTAGCTCATTTAGGTGTAAGGTTAGGTTATTTATTTGAAATTTTTCTTGCTTCTTGTGGCAGATCTGTATTGCTATATACTTCTCTCTTAGGCACACTTTTGCTGCATCTGAAAGGTTTTGGATTATCATTGTCTCATTTTCATTTGTTTCCATGTATTTTTTAAAAGTTTTTTTCTTTTATTTCCTGGTTGACCCATTCCTCATTCAGTAGCATGTTATTTAAACTCCATGTATTTGTGATCTTTCAAAATTTTTCTTGTGGTTGTTCGTAGAATTGTGGTCAGAAAATATGCATGTATGATCTCAGTCTTTTTGTACTTGTTGAGGCCTGATTTGTGTTCTACTATGTGATCTCTTCTGGAGAATGTCCCATGTGCACTTGAAAAGAATGTGTATTCCGCTACTTTCAGATGGAATGTTTTGAATATATCAGTTCAGTCCATCTGGTCTAGTGTGTCATTCAAAGCCATTGTTTCCTTGTTGATCTTCTATTTAGATTATTTGTCCATTGATGTATTTGTTTTGTTACAGTCCCTTACTATTATTATATTATTAACATTAAGTATTTTAATATTTGTTATTGTTTTATATATTTGGGTGCCTCCATGTTGGATGCATAAATATTTATAATTGCTGGATCTTTTTGTTAGATTGTCTCCTTTATGATGATATAGTGACCTTATTCATTTCCTGTTACAGTCTTTGGTTTAAAAACCAGTTTGTCTGATATAAATATTGCTATTCTGGCTTTCTTTTGATGTCCATTCCCATGGCAAATCTTCCTCTATTCCCTCACTTTTGATCTGTGCAGTGAGAGTCCATAAGAGGTGTGTGTTTGGGGATAGGTGAAAATAGAAGAGACACAATATGTCCATTAGTGCTGTTAAATTCTTAACTGAGACATTCATTTCAGTAGTAATATCAGATGTGTGATATATGACCAAAAAAGACCCCAAATAGCCAAAGTTATGTTGAAATAGAAAACCAAAGTGGGAGGCATCACAGTCCCGGACTTTAGCCTCTACTACAAGGCTGTAATCATCAAAACAGTATGGTACTGGCACAAGAACAGATACATAGACCAATGTAATAGAATAGAGAACCCAGAATTGGACCCACAAATGTATGGCCAACTAGTCTGTGACAAACCAGGAAAGAGCATTCAATGGAAAAAAGACAGTCTCTTCAATAAATAGTGTTGGGAGAACTGGACTACATGCAGAAGAATGAACCTAGATCACTTTCTTACACCATGCACAAAAATAAACTCAAAATAGATGGAAGAACTAAATGTGAGACAGGAAACCATCAAAATCCTACAGGATAAAGCAGGCAACAACCTCTTTGACCTCAGCCACAGCAACTTCTTACTTAACACATCTCCAGAGGCAAGGAAAATATAAGCAAAACTGAAATATTGGGACCTCTCCAGACAAAAAACTTCTGGACTGCAAAGGAAACAATCAACAAAACTAAAAGGCAACCAGTGGAATGGAAGAAGATACTTGCAAATGACATATCAGAAAAAGGGTTAGTACCCAAAATCTATACAGAACTTACCAAACTCAGCAACCAAAAAACAATCCAGTGAAGAAATGGGCAGAAGACACAAATAGACACTTTTCTAAAGAAGACACCCAGATGGCAAACAGACACTTGAAAAGATGGTCAACATCACTCATCAAAATGGAAATACAAATCAAAACCACAGAGATACCACTTCACACCAAAGTGGCTAAAATTAACAACTCAGGCAACAATAGATTTTGGTAAGAATGTGGAGAAATGAGAACACTCTTGCACTGTTGGTGGGAATGCAAACTGGTGCAGCCACTCTGGAAAAGTGTTTTGGTTCCTCAAAAAATTAAAAATAAAACTACCCTAAGACCCAGCAACAGTACTACTAGGAATTTACCGAAATAATACAGGAGTGCTGATTCATAGGGGCACATGTACCCCAATGTTTATAGCAGCACTTTCAACAATAGCCAAATTATGGAAAGAGCTGAAATGTCCATCAACTGATGAATGGACAAAGATGTGGTTTATATACACAATGGAATACTACTTGGCAATGAGAAAGAATGAAATCCTGCCATTTGCAACAACGTGGATGGAACTGGAGGGTATTATGCTGAGTGAAATAAGTCAGTCAGAGAAGGACAGATATTTTATGTTTTCACATGTTTGGAACTTGAGAAACTTAACAGAAGACCATGGGGGAAGGGAAGGGGAAAAATAGTTTCAAACAGAGAGGGAGATAAACCCTAAGAGACTCTTAAATACAGAGAACTGAGAGTTGATGGAGGGTTGGGAGGGGGGGAAATGGGTGATGGGCATTGAGAAGGGCATTTGTTGGGATGAGCAGTGGGTGTTGTATGTAAGTGATGAATCATGGGACTCTAGACCCAAAATCAAGAGCACACTATATATGCACTGTATGTTAGCTAACTTGACAACAAATTATATATATAAGCAAATAAAAATAAAATAAAATAAATAACTATAAATAGATAAATAAATTGTAAGAGAGTGAAATTGAGTGTGTGGGTGTGTGTATATGTCTATTTAAAATACCTATATGTGTTCACATTAAATGTTAGAACATTTTCATTTCATTGATTATAGAAACATAAATTGTTCTAAAAGTTACAAAGTATTCACAACATATTCCCAATTTTCCAATTTATTTAAAAGAAATTTATATTCGTGATTAAGCATGAAAATATCTTTATGAAAAAATCACCCTATTTGAAATAGTTTCCCTGGTATATAGTCTAGAGGGTTTTATTCCCTTTTTAATACTATTTCCTATTACTGCAAGATTTTATCGTGCAAATTTATCACTTTTTTCATTTTTAATTAATGATATTTTATTGTTGCTTCTGGAAACATTTTAGGCAAGGAGAGGATTTAATAATTAAAAAATGAACAAATATTACTAGGAAAAATGTGGCAGTAAGAGAAGGATTTTCAGTTTCAGTGTGCAGAATGACAGCTGTCTGAATCACATTGTATTCAGGGAGATATGCTGAGAAAGGATTCACCAAGCAATATTAATGTTTTACTCAGCTTTTGGGTCATTTTTCAGCAAAAAAGGATAATCATCAAAGGTGAATGCTGTGGTATGCATGGTAAACACAAAAAGAGCGTTATCATGTGTCAAAGCAACAAGAGACTGATGAAGTTAAACAGGTAGAGGCTCTTGCTACAGAGGAGAGAGGACAGAGGACAGCTACCTTTTAAACTCAATTCTCCTGAAACAAAGAGAGAGTTTTTAAGAACTGAAAAGAGGGTGAGAAAGAGGGGGAACATAGGCCATTTGTATTTACCAATTTGCCTACACAAAGGAAAAGTAAACTTTATCATATCTTTATGAAAGGAGATCATTTTAAAATTTAGAGCAAGGCACCCCCTGATGCCAGGCTCCTACTCTCCCTCAGAGACCAAGGGCCTGTCTTCCTTAATGATTACATTTCAAGGGAATGGCCTCTGATCCTTAAGACAATCCTGGATAATAAATCTGGCAAAAGGCTTTAAAATTATTTTTTATATCTGAAAAGGGCAAAGGAAGAATTCACAATGACAAGTTTTCTAAAGTAAATGATCTAAAGAAAGGGAGGTTAGGGCTTAGATAAAATCTGGAAGAAGTCTGTCTAAAGTTTAGTCAACCTGAAAGAAATATTAGCACCATCTTGGTCACAAGACCTTTTTCTTAATACCTTGTTTTACAATGGTCATATAAGTTATTTATCGTTTTAAGATTCATGCTTACAAGGGAAGCAAAGTTTCAGAGAGCTTGGCATTAGCCCATGATTATACAGGTAGTTCAACTGAAAATTCAAGATGTTCTTACTTTACATGAGTGTTTTCACCTCTACCTTGTGTCAAATTCTTGACTGAGTGAGATATCACTTTATCTCTTTGGAAGAACATGCTTTTTATTCTTAATTTTACCTGTTTCAAAATTGTGTTCACCTTACAGGGGAAAGAAGTGTGGAACTGACTGCTGTATTTATTTTTATCTCTATTAAACACAGCTGTCTGGAACCAGCATAGCACAATATAAAGTGTCCTAACTAAATGGCACAGCATTTACACTTGAGTATTTTGAGCCCAGAAGATATTATGATATAACTGATCTTCCCTTTTGCCCCCAAATCAGGGATAGGCTGTCTGTTCTTAAGAAGAACTTCCTTTAGAGCCTGACACCCAAACGAATCAGCAAAAGGGTCTTAAGAGTTCTTGACAGCTCTCTGTCAAGTACTCAGACCAACAGCGCATAGCTCTGTGGATCTGACAGGATGAGAGGACAAGCTGCTTGCTATGTTAAAGCAAGCATAAAAATAATGAGCAAAGAAAGTTCATAGACACCATTATGATAGTTGGAGCTAAATAATATATGACATTAATGGCTTAAACTTAACACAGCTTCTTATTAAAATCTCTTCTTTCCTTGAAGGATCAGGAAACACAATAAATTACAAGTCTTTGGTACATGAAGCGTTGTAGACAGACGGGTTACTTTTACTTATAACTTGTAAATGAATAAAATTCTATCAAAAATCTAATGAGCTTTACCCGGCCAGATAGTTGGAAACTGAGTAATTTTTAACTTAGTTTTATAACTTTGCAATTTAAGAACACTCTGTTTTTGAATGTGTAACTTTTGGTGAAATATAGCTTTGAATAATTATCTTCCTTCAGAAGCATATCACGTGATTTCACAGATAAGCAACAATTGGGATGTGAAGCAGGTCATCATAAACTAAACATTTTTAACTCTTCAGACCCAGGAAGCATCCCAGCACAGTCTACCTAATGAATGGGGTAACAATATCTAAACAAGGATTTATATTAGGGCAACATTTTACACTTAAACTTCTTATGTATTCAAAGTAATTAACAAAATGTCTGGTTAACAAACGGAAATTCAAAAATGTATTATTAATGAATAAAAGGAGGAAATAAAAAAGAAATTTCATGTCTTCAACAAATATTTGTTGAATACCCACTGTATATATTATATTCTAAGCACTTTGCCTCCTTAGGAAATAAAACTGGCAAAGAGTCAATGCTATATTATATATTTGGACATAGATATCAAAACTGTCAACAAAATGATGTTTCTGAGGTTTTAGTATGAATTGCATGGTTTTGTGGAAATTTTATTTTGTTACCTATGGGAATGGACATCATTAGTTTATTGAGCTACTAGAATATGTAGTATTTATAAAAAGTATGACTTTTACATGAAAATGAAAGAGAATGATAAAGGAATTCCTGTTATGTAAATATGGCTACAAAATTGAAAGACATTAAATACATTAATAAGCTTCCCAGTTGCTAGTGAAATTAAAGCAACAGAACTCTAACAATAGCTTAGGTAGGGTTTGGAATACAAATTAAAAGTATTTTATGTCTTTTTTCATTTTATAAAACTTTTAATCAAAGAAAAAATTTGAACATAGAAACTTTTTCTTACTTACTTTCTTCAGATCATTATCCACTTCTGCTTAGTTTGATGGTTATATGCAGATTTATTTGAATGTTCTTTTTCAGTTCTAACTAGATGGCCTGTTCCTATGTAAGCATAAAGGTAATTAGAGTAAAACTCATTAAAAAAGGTCTATAGTAAGTGAAAAACTGTATATAAAATAATTCATAATTTACAAAAATATAAAAACAATTATGTACTAATATCAAAATAAGGTATTCCTGGGTCACTAGGGTGGCTCAGTTAGTTGAGCAACTGACGCTTCATTTCAGATCAGGCCATGACACAATGGTCATGGGATGGAGCCCCACATCAGGCTCCATGCTGAGCATGAAACCTGCTTAAGACTCCTTCTCTGTCTCCCTCTGTCCCTCTCTCCCACTTGTGACCTCTCTCTAAGAAATACAAATAAAAAAATAGAAAAAAAAAGTATTGTTTATCCAAGCTCTTTACTTTACATCTCAATAAAACATTAATATACAAATATTATAAATATAAAAACAATTGAGTCACTGAATTCAAACTCAGCTTAGAATTTTTCAATCCAAAGACTACATAAGTATGAACCTGATGGTAAATTTTCATGTAAAATTCTAAATAAATCCTAGAGAATAATCTCTGAGTACAACTTTGACAGAAAATAAAATAAAACTGGTTTAGCACAAGGTTTTAGATGTGTGATCCAAAGAGTGCTTTTACATTATTTTATTTCCCCTTTATACCATATAATCCCTAAAATTATCACTTTATCATACTTCAATTACTCTTGAAACTTTCTTAAAATCATTAGTTTTTTAGTCAGACAAATCTAGGCTCGTATCACAACTATAGCTCTTACTGGTTGGGTAAACAAGGCCAAACAATTTACATTTGCTACTTAGAATATTTCTCATTTATAAAGTACAGATTACATAGAAGTTAGAGATTTTCATTGGAATTATACAGATAAGGTCCTTAATATAGTTTCTGGCAGTTAAAAATGAGTCAAGGAAAGGTAACTATAATAAAAATTATTTCTATGATTCTTGTCAGTATTATCAGACACTTTCCCATATCTTTATCAGAATCAATCAGCACCTGAATATTCAAGTAAAATTGATATTTTTCTGTCAGGAAAAAAATGTTTCTCACTGGAGGTTCTCAATAGATTACTATTAAATGTTATTCAGCAGACAAAACGTTAAAGAAAGCTCAAATATTTTAATTCTGCTAATGAAAGGAGCTTTTTTAAGGGAGGGTGGTGAAATATGCATAAGCAAAAGTAAACAAAAGACATATGATAGGAAAATCTCAGAGGAATGAAAAGGCAGAGCCACTAAAAAAGTAGTGATGGCTGCCTGAAACCATAGAATACCTAGATATGATGTCCTTTTCTAAAAGAATATTTCCCTAGATACCTCTTGTTGTGATGTTATTGGGCCAGCCTAGTTACTAGTCCTCTCAAACTATATTTTTAAATGTCTACTTTACACACAATGTGGTAAAGGAAAGATTTACTTAAAAAAATAAGAGTCAAATAAACTGTGAGGTCCTAAGGAGATTCTTAAGTAAATTTTATCAGCTTAAAAATGTAGATAGCTTTCTCCATGGATTTTTTTTTTTACCTAATATGTTACTCTTTCTTTCCAGACTGTATCTTATCAATTTGTTCTTCAATTGATTACTTGAAATATGAGGTTTTTTTATTGTGCAGAAATCATCACTTGAAATCATATTTATGTACCAAAAATAATATCAGCTGCTACTTACAATACATACTATTACACTGTTAAGTGAGTCACAGAAAGCATCTATTTTTATTTCTAAGAACTCAATAAAATAGATATTTTTACTTCCACTTAACAAAGGATCTGAGACTTAGATAGGTTAAATTCCTGTCCAATATCCCACAAGTATTGTTGTAGACTACAAATCACAGAATTTAATTAGAAGAGTATTTGTTTTATATATAGGCTTCATTAATGTTTATTTAAAAATGAATTTAAAGAATGAGGGCCAATCTCATGTTTTACTGCGATATTTGATTCTTTAATATAGTTTGGGTATTGATTCTTTCTGCCAAAGATGTGAAACTGGAAACTGCCTCATGTCTCAGCCCATAATTTCACTCTGATGTCACAAATGCACATATATGAGTTGCATATATATGAGTAGGTTCTGTGAAATTTTCCTAGAAGTCATGAAGTTTATTCCAATACATTTACAATTCAGTATGTTAGTCTTGAAAACTTTATGGACATGAGGCCTTGCTAAATTTATATAACTACAATACAGTAAAATTAAGATAGTCATATGTTAAAAAAGTCATTGTCTACAGGAGTGTAAATCTAATACAGTAAGAAATGACTAACAGGTGTTCTCAATTTTATATTAATTGCTAGACTTCAGAATCTCAGGAATGAACGGGATCTTAGAGGACAGATATTTCAGTATCTAATATAATGTAACAATCTTTCTAAAATACTCCTGACAGGTGTCCAGTTAAACTTTGATTGAATACTTCCAAGGACACGGAACATGCCACTTTGTAAGGCATCCTATTCCATTTAAAACCATATTAGCTACTGTCCTTAGTTTTTCATAAGCCTCAGTTCATTCTAGATTTTATGGCCATAATTATAAGTACTATAAATTACTTCTGCAGATTCAAGTATAATAGCCTACTCTACTGATTTAACCCCATCCTTACTGATTTTAAGTTTAATTTAGGTAATGCCTAATAGAGAATTCTAATATTTTGACCTAATATACCTGCCCCACGTCTGTCTAAAATATGCAAGTATGACCTAGTGGCTTACAGTACTTGAATGAGAATTGTGCAGTCAATATCTAAAGAATATAAACCACAGAAATAAAACATGCAAATTTTTTACTATGGTTGCAAATAATGAAGTGGGCTGAATATCTATCAACAGGTAATGATTGACTGAATTATACTGCACCCAATAGGCAATAATGGAATAAAGATATGAGTTTCTTCTATCTATTTATAGCAAATACAAGATACAGCTCCTTAAGGTTATGCAAGTTGTGGAATGTTGTGTGCATTATGACAACTTTTTTTGACTTTTTATTGTAGTGAAATATACATAACATAAAATGTATTATTTTAACCACTAATAAGTACAATTCAGGGGCATTAAATACACTTATAATGTTGTGTAACCATCACTGCATTGTTAAGGAAAATAGAAAAAAAAGTTACAGATGTTTTCTTGCATTTGAAAGTTAAAATCTTAAACAGGATGATGTAGTTTAACATTTTCCTAGAATACAGGATATAAGAGAGAAAATACAGGAAAAATTGAAATGAAAATTGATGTAGAAATTCTTATTCACATAGGAAAAATACATAGAAATGTCTCTTTGTTGAAGATAGAGCCAAGTTCACATGCACACACACACACACACACACACACACACACAAGCCTGGAATGATGAACAAAATGAATGAAGAGTGAGATCTAAAATAATTATGGTGACATTTCAGAACTCTAAAAGGGTAAACATAGCATCCCTAGAATATAAGCTTCACAATGGCTAATATTTTCTTTTTATTGTTCAATTTTCTTTCTCTAGTTTATTTTTTTTTAATGTTTGTTTATTTATTTTGACAGAGAGAGGATAGTGAGCAGGAGAGGGGCAGAGAGAGAAGGAGACAAAGAATCCCAAACAGGCTCCATGTTGTCAGCACAGAGCCTGATGCAAGGCTTGAACTGACAAAGAGTGAGATGGTGACCTGAGCTGAAATCAAGAGTTACATGCTTAACCAACTGAGCCACTCTGGCGCCCTTCTTCCTCCAGTTTAAAGAAGAGTACCTATTTTATCTGCAAGTGCTTATTAATAACATTTGTTTAATAAATTAAGGAATGAAAATGAGTGCCAATCTCACACAGTTATATTTTGATTTTTGATACTTTCCTTATTGTTTCTGCCAAAGACATGGTGTTGGGTGAGTGACATAACTGAAACTGTTAACAATAAAAGAAAAAGAATATATAGATTGAACATTTCTGGAACTTTTCTGCATGCATAAGTAAATACTCAAAATATTATTTTTAAATTAAGTATTACTATGATAGGGCAGAGTGATAAGACCAGGTGAGGCAACAAAAGTCATTTAGAGTCAAACCTTTTTTTAATACTCAGATCCCCTCAAATCCATGTTAAATACACTCTAAGTTGTAAAGGGACAATTTTGAAATGCTAGTGAAAGTGTCTGTAACTGAATTCTAGTATTGATTTTATACCTCCCTAATGATTTCACACAAACTTTATAACCATGTTGTCTTTCTGCATGAAGATGTTCTCTAGCTGTTAAAATATTTTCATTAGTCGATGCAACAGGTCAAACATCAGGGGTCTTAGGGTCCTAGGAGCAAACCTAAGGCAGTAAAGGACCCAGATTGGTAAGTAAATATTACACCGCTTGGTGGGAAAATTCAGAAGTTTATTGTACAGTTCCTCGCAGTGGGGTTGAATCCCAATTGACCACGTGGTTATCCCAGTCACAAATGGATGTTTTTTTAGTTTTTCTCCCTTCCATACCAATTTCCTTCTCTATTACCAGAGTTTCTGAAGTCATTTTCCAGATAAACTATTTGCACACAAATGCTTTCTCAGCATCATCCTCTGGTGGAATCCAAACTAAAATAAATTTAATATTATACAAAGAGAGAAAATCTTTTCATGAAATAAAATTGTAGATTTCTCTGAAAAAAAATTTGTCAAGAAAGTACAAAACAGGGGCGCCTAGGTGGCTCAGTCAGTTAAGCATCTGACTCGATTTCGACTCAGGTAATGATCTCATGGTTCGTGAGTTCAAGCTCCATGTTGGACTCCACACTGACAGTGTGAACCCTGCTTAGGATTCTCTCCTTCTCTCTCTGTCCCTGCCCTGCTCTCTCTAAATAAATAAATAAATAAATAAATAAATAAATAACTTAAAAAAAAGAAAGTATAAGACGAAACACCTAAAAGGGAATTATGAGGAGGTGGGTTTCAGCTTTGATATGTAAGAGCTTTGAAGTCATCACTCCTGCGCTTACAACAAGCAAAAAAGTTGAACAAAAAGAATGTCAACACCTTTCCTGTATATATCTGATAAATGTATATAGCAAACTGCTATCCCCAAATTTAGAGAGACAAACTTCAGAGAATCACAAATGAAATAAACTTTAATGGAACAGAAACTTTGGAGCCATAAATTGGTAGGAAAACTTAAATGTTAATTTTGACAACCTGCCAGTGGTTGAATGTGAACTAGTATGAGAATGAAAAACTTCTGGGAGTTCAGTCTTAGGGGGGCCCCCACTTTCATGGGTTTCACTTCTAGAAACACTATCATGTTCTCATGTTGAAGATCAGAGAAAAGTTCCCTTATAGATCTGGCAAGGGGAATGTAAAATCACCCCTTTAAAATACAGCCAACTTATTCTCCATTGAAAAGACTTACTCTCCAGGGAAAAAGAATACAGCTTTATTACACCTAAGAATAAGATTTTTATAAGTCCAGTCACTCTGGCCTTCCTGTCTCACCTAAGGGGAGGAAAAAACCTAAGAAACACTTGTGAAAGTCATGCCCAGAGACAGAGGCACACCAAGAGACTGACATTTTGTCATGTGATTATATGCTCATCCTCTTGTACACTTTATTACCACATCAACATGTTTCCAGTAAAATAACAAAAGATCACAGCTGAAAGAGCCATAAGGCACACAGACTATTTAAGGGGAAGTTTTTAGTGAAATCTAAACACAATCGGTGGATCAGAATAAGGACCCTATTTGAAGTTTCCGATCCCTACAGCCTCAGACAACATTAAACACTATCCAATTCCTATGAAAATTAACATAAACTCTTCTACTAAAGGTTGATTTATCTCAGTTTCTGTTACCTGACAAATCATGTCTGGCTTTCAACAAACAGATTAGAAGATATGTCATAAACCAAGAAAAATTATAGTCTAAAGAGATGAAGCAAGCATTAGAATCATAATGGTATGGAATTATCACTCAGGGAATTTTAAATAATTATAACTAATATGTTAGGAGCTGTAGTGGAAAAGAAGAGACACTAGAATAGATAGGCAAAATAAACAGAGAAGTAGACAATCTAAGAAAAAAATCTAACGGAAATGCTACAAATAAAAAACACTATTATAAAAATGAAGAATGCCTTTGATGGGCTTATCAGTAAACTGAAAATGACTTAGACACAAGTAAGTGATCCTGAGGGCACCTGGGTGGCTCAGTTAGACTCAGGTCATGATCTCACGGGTCTGAGTTCAAGCCCTGCATCGGGCTCTGTGCTGACAGTTGCTGGGGATTCTGTGTCCCTCTCTCTCTCTGCCCCTCGCCAGCTGGTTCTCTCTCTCTCTGTCTCTCTTTCTCACAGACAAAATAAGTAATAGACATTAAAAAAAGTTAGTGATCAGGGAAATATGTCCGTGAAAACTTCAAAAACTGAAATGCAAGAAAAAAGAATGAAAGAAAGAAAAAGGTAAGAGAAGCCAGACCAAATTCTAAGAACTGTGGGACGATATGAGATGTAACATACATGGTGACTGGGATGTCAGAAGAAGACAGAGAGAATGGAGCAGCAGAAATATTTGAAGTAAAATAGTTAAAGATTTTCCACAATTAATTAACAGGCTCCATACCACTGATCCATGAAGCTACGAAAACAATAGGAGAAACAGAAAAAAACCAAAGACATCTAAGTAGATCATAATCTAATGCAGAAATCAAATACAAAGTAAAAAATCTTGAAAGAATTTAGAGGGCAGGGATCTTACTACAGAGTATAACAACTGCATTATTATATAACAAGTATAACAATTATATTGGACATCTTGTCACTTACTATGCAAGCAAAGGAAAGTAGAACATGTTGAAAGAGTAAAACTCTACCACCCTAAAATATGACATCGAGCACAATTATTCTTCAAAAACAAAGGACAAAGAAAGAATTTCTTAAAAAAAAACTGACGAAATTCATTGCTAGAAAGTTTGCCTTGCAAGAATTGTTAAAGAAAGTTTTCAGTAAAACAAAAAATGATATAGATTAGAAACTCAAATCTACATATTTAAAGGAACAGCATCAAGGAAAGAATAAATGAAAGTAAATAAAATATTTTGTTGTTGTTAACTGTCTAAAATTCACTGTTTTAGAAGTAATTAGAACAACAATATATTGGATTGGTGAAATGGATGACAGCAGCATTATCAGAAATGAGAGGAAAAAAACTTGGGATACTTTTATAAGGTACATGTGAATACTTTAGTGTTTGAAGGTGACTTTAAATTAATCATAAATGTATACTACAAACTATAGGGCACTCTTTCTTTTTTTAAGAGCATAATCAATATGGAAACAGATGACAGAAAATGAAATTCTATAAAACCTTCAATTAAAATCAGAAAAGGCAGGTAAATAGAGAAAGAAAAAGAAAGATAACAAGTGCAATAAACAAATTACAAATAGATACACTCCAACAATATCAATAATCATTTTAAATAGTAATGATTTAAATATATTAGTAAAAATGGTAAAAAAGAGTATCATGGACAACTATATGCCTACAAATTTGACAACTTATATAAAATGGACCATCTTATTGAAAGGTACAAACTACCAAAAATTACACAATAAGTAAATAAATCAATAAATTGAATTGGGCTGCATATTTTGAAGAAACTGAAAGTATAATTAACTTTCCAAAAAAAAAGTAATGCATTACGGTTCTACTGGAGAAGTCTACTATTTAAAAAGAAATGGTACCCTTCTACACAACTATTTCTAGAAAGCAGAAGGAGAAGAAATGCTTCCTAACTCATTCTCTGAGGTCTGCATCACCCTGAGAAAAACCATATAAAAACCATTACAAAAACAAACAAACAAGCAAACAAACAAAAACTATAGATCAACATCTATCAAAAGCATAGATGCAAAATGTTCAACAAGACTTCAGCAAATTGAATCTGACAATATATAAATAGAATTACCATAACCAAGTAGGAATTATTCCAAATAATGTTGGTTGCAGGGTTGGTTGTATATTTAAAATCCAATTAATGTAAACCACCACATCAATACAATAAAGAAGAGAAAACACATGATCATATCAAAACACATGATCTACAAAGATAAGAAACAAGATAAGGATCACCCTCCCCATACTCCAATTGCACATCACAACAGAAGTCCCAGGCAGTGCACTAAGAAGGAAGGTATATGATTGGAAAGGAAAAGGTAAAACTATCTTTGTTCAAAGATGATAAAACTATCTACATAGAAAATCCCAAAGAACCTAGAAAATTTTTCTGCAACTAATTAATAAATATACCAAGGCCACAAAATGCAAGTTTAATATCCTTAAATTGACTGCTTTCCCATATGTGAGTAATCAGCAATTTCAATCTGAATTTAAAAAATGCAATTTACACTACCAAAAAAAGTGAAATTCTTAAATATACATGTAGTGAAATATGTATAACATCGATATGCAGAAAACAGCAAAATCATGATGACTAGAATAAAAGCTGATTCAAATAAATGGAGAGATGTTTAGTTTTCAGGGACTGGAAAATTCAATATTGTAAAGATATTAATTCTTTCCAAATTAATCTATAGACTCATTTAAATTATGATCATAACCTTAAGAAGTTATTTTTTTAGATACCAACAAATTCTGAACTTTGTATGAAAAGACCAAAGACTGAAAATAACCAATACATTACTGATGAAGAAGAACAAAGTTAGGGAACTCACATTACCCAAATTCAGTATTGACATTACAAAGCTATAACAGTCAAGGCGGCATGATACTGATGAAAGAAGAGACACACAAATAAATGAAACAGAATAGAGAGTTAAAAAAAATAGACCCATATGAATACAGTAAACTTTTTTTTTGACAAAGAAACAAAGGCAAATCAAGGGACAAAGAATAACATTTCAACAAATAGTGCTGGAACATTTGGACATCTACATGAAACAAGAAAAAAAGAATCCAGATACAGACCTACACAAAAATTAACTAAAAGTGGATCATATATCCAAATGAAAAACATAAAACAATAACACTTACAGAAGATAGCAGGAGAAAATCTACACGACCTGGTTTTGGTGAAAAGTTTTAAGATGGAAAACCAAAAACATGATTCCTGAAAGAAAACATTGATAATTTAGATATTATTGAAAATTAAAATCTCTGCTCTGCAAAAGACACTGTTAAGAGCATGAAAAGCAGGGTGCCTGAGTGGCTCAGTCCCTTAAGGGACTGACTCTTGATTTCAGCTCAGGTTATGGTCTCAAGGTTCACGGGAATAGAGCCCTGTGTTGGGCTCTGTGCTGACAGCATGGAGCCTGCTTAGAATTTTTTATCTCCCTCTCTCTGTGTCCGTCCCCTGCTCACATAGGCATGTGCACTCTCTCTTTCTCTCTCTCTCTCTCTCTCAAAATAAATAAATAAACATTTTTTAAAAAGGCATGAAAAGATAAGCCACAGACTTGGAGAAAACATACCTGATAATGGTCTTGCATTCAAAATGTACAAAACTTCTTAAGCTCAAGAATAGGTACACAACTCCATTCTAAAGTAGGCAAAAGAGGTGAATGGACACCTCGCCAAAGAGGATACACAGATGACAAACACACATATGAAAAATGTTCAATATCATTTGTGATTAGGGAATTGCAAATTAATACAACAATGAGGAATCACTACACACCTGTTAGAATGGCTAAAATCCAAAAATCTGACAATACAAATTTCTGGTGAGGATGTGAAGCAACAGGAACTCTTATGTGTTGCTAGTGGTAATTCAAAATGTACCAAGTGAAGGAACATTATTCAGTGATAAAATGAAATGTTATCTATCCATAAGTAGACATGCATAAATCCTAAATATATGTTGCTAAGCAAAAGAAGCTACTCCAAAGAGCCTACAAAATGTATGATTTCAGTTATAGAACACTCTTTAATATACAAAACTATATTATAAAATTATACAAAGGTCAGTGATTGCCAGTGGTTCAGGGGAGGACTGGTGAGTTGAACTGGTAAAGCACAAGTAATTTTGTAGTGTTGTAAACTATTTTTGACACTTTAATAATGGATAATTGTCACTAGGTATTATTCAAAACACATACATAGAACTTTACATCACAGTGAACCCTATTGCCCATTTTGCCTTCCTTCCAAAGTGTAAGGGATGGAAAGGCAGGAGAACAGAGCACCCTCATCTTGTAGAAATGTGACTAACACTACTGCCATCGGATGATCAAGGTTCTCATTAACAGTGATAAGTCTTGAGGTAACACGGATCCTTGATACAATACAATGAGAATGCAACTTTATCTCTATGGTTTTTCTTGCAAAAACTCAACCTCAGTTTCATCATGAGAAAAATGGACAAAGCACAAAGGGGCATTCCACAAAGTACCCTGACTCCTCAAGTTTGTCACAATCATCAAAAATGAGGAAGCTCTGAGAAACTATCACACCCAAGATGGGTTAAAGGAGGCACAACAACTAACCGCAACCTGCTATCTTAGATGAAATCTTAAAACAAATAAATGTCCTGGGATGCCTGGGTAGCTCGGTCAGTTATGCGTCTAGTTCTTGGTTATGGTTCAAGTCATGATCTCACTGTTCAAGCCCTGTGTGGGGCTCTGTGCTGACAGTGCAGAGCCTGCTTGGAATTCTCTCTCTCTCCCTGTCTCTCTGCCTCTCTCTCTCAAAATAAATAAATAAACAAACTTAAAAAAAATAAGAAACAGCAACAACAACAAAAACAAAATGATGTTAGGTCAAAACTAAGGAAATCTGAATGGAATATGGACTCTAATTAATAATTGTACATCAATATGGGTTCATTAATTTTAACAAGTGCACTATACTAATATGCTAATAGTAGGAGAAATAAGTTGAGGGTATATGGTAACTCTCTATTATCTACTCAATTTATTGTAAGCCTAAAATAGTTCTAAACAGTAAAATATTTTTTTTTAAAGGCAATTATTGGAGAGTTGTGGAAATCATATATAAAATCTAGTAAATAAAATTATGCATTATAATAGTTGTACAATAAAAATATGTTGATATTAGAGACATACACATATCTAATATAAAGAGGAAAAATTTACTATCATTGCAGTAGATGTTAAAAAAGCATTGATCAAATTTAAAATATTACTTACCAGAATTTAGATGATCCACTAATAGGATTAATCTCTCTTAACAAGTTTTAAAAATAATAAAGCAAATGAGCAACCTGTGCAACACTAAATGAGTTTCATTATAGTGAAGACTAAGGAAGTATAATGTCATTGTAATGATCAAAATGTGTGGTTGAAGTATTAGCTAATACACTCAGACACATATATTAAAAGTTAGAGAATAAATTTCAGTTGTTTCACAGAAAAGTGTTGTTTAAATATACTAAAATCGGGGCGCCTGGGTGGCGCAGTCGGTTAAGCGTCCGACTTCAGCCAGGTCACGATCTCGCGGTCCGTGAGTTCGAGCCCCGCGTCAGGCTCTGGGCTGATGGCTCGGAGCCTGGAGCCTGTTTCCGATTCTGTGTCTCCCTCTCTCTCTGCCCCTCCCCAGTTCATGCTCTGTCTCTCTCTGTCCCAAAAATAAAATTAAAAAAAAAACGTTGAAAAAAAAAAGAAAAAAAAATTTTAAATATACTAAAATCAAATGAAAATCATTAGTACTAATATGAGAATAATATGGCTACATGGATTTCCTAGGGCTGCTATTACAAAATCTCACAAACTAGGTGGCATAAAACAAGGCAGATGTAATGTCTAAAGGTTCTGGAGGCTGAAGTTCAAAACAAAGGGTTGGTTAGGGTTATGCTTCCTTTGAAACCTCTACGGGGGGATCCTTCCTTGCCTTCTGCAGCTCTGATAGCCTCAGGTGTCCCTGGCTTTTGGTCAACTCCAGTCTCTGTCTCTTCTTATAAAGGCACCCGGTTTTGGATTAGGGTCTCTCAACTAACATGGACTCATCTTAACTTCATTGTATCTGCAAAGATCTTACTTCCAAATAAGGTCGCATTCACAGGTTCTGGGAGTTAGTACTTCAATGTTTCTTTTTTGAGGATACAGTTTAAACTTTAACACTGGTATACAAGATAAAAACACAGGTTTCTTATGCACCAATAACAAACAATTGAAAGCATATCTGCGTGTGAATATAAGTGTCTGTGTGTATCTATGTATTTATATATTTGTATGTATCTCTCATATTAACTTCCAAATAAGTAAAACATTAGAATATATGTATATATATAACATATACGTAAATAGGTATCACAGATAATGTACAACGTATACTTATATGGTACGTACTTTATTTAAGTTCATTTATTTTCAGAGAGAGAGAGAGAGAGAGAGAGAGAGAGAGCGAGAGGACACCAGCAGAGGAAGGTCAGAGAGAGAGGGTAAGAGAATCCCGAGCAGGCTCCACACAGTCAACACAGATCCTGACACTAGGCTCAAACCCATGAACCATGAAATCATGAAATGAGCCAAGATAAAGAGTTGAACACACTTAACCAACTGAGCCACCCAGGCATCTCTGGTATGTAATTTTAATACAAAAATATATCATAGTGTCTCCATCACATTGTAGCTCCATGACCTTAGATGGTTTCAAAAATCGCTCAGTTTTCTGTTTTCACAGCAGTAAAATGAGATAGTAGTAATACAGGCACCAAGGAGCGATAGTGATGATTAAATGTGTTGCATTTAGGAATGGGGACTAGCATAAAGTCAATTCATGATAATAGTATCTAGTAATTAAACTGTAAGAAACGTAAGCCCTATGTGAAGGATCATATAAAACTTTACCATGAAGCATTAAGAATAATTTATTAACTAAATATCCTATCTTGGAAAACATTCTAAAGATAAACATTTCCCTCAATAAAAGTACAGATTAATGCAAACTCAATTAAAACCCAATTTCAATTTATGGAAAAATCTTATAATGATAACCATCTGTCATTTGATACAAACTGTGTAACAACTCTGAGGAAATTTTTGAAAAATAAAGGTAGTAACAGAAGTATTATAAGCTATAAAAACCTGATTTTAAAAACACTATATTAATCAAACATAATGATAATGGTGTATGAATTAGACTTTTGTATTTATGTCTCATTTGGATCAGTGGATGAAGAATTATTAATTTAATATTGCTTCTGAGAATATAAATTATATATTAAGTACACTTTGAATTTATATTCAATATGAAAACAATTTTCAGATGAATATGACAGCTAACTGTATGAAAAAAAACTAACAAATCAAAGGCAAATATTTATTAAATTCTCATGGTGGAGAAAAAAATGGTGTATTAGTTTAAAAATATTTACCCAGCAATTCCAACCTCTGTAAATTTAAAAAAGGGAAAAGTACATTTGAAAAAAATATTTATTGAATATTAAGAGAAAATAACTGGAAGTAAAATAAATACCTATTAACAAAGAAAAGTTTAAATAAACATAGTACATCAATACAATTGAATTATATTGAGTATTATGTAACCATTAAAATATATTTTGTGAAATAATGAGTGAATAAAACCATCTTCCTATATAATTGTAAATGAATTAATGAGTATTAAACTAATGTATTCAGTGTGCTCTTCAGTTTGCAAGTAAATAAATGTGTTCAATAGAAATATATAAACAAATGTAATTATTTTTAATGTATTATATGATAAACTTCTATTATTTATATAATCCTAACAAAAAATAAGGGCTCATTTTTGAAATTTAACATAAGCAATAAAACTTTGATTTATCAGTTCAAGATCTTTCAACGATACACTCACAATTCATATTTATCTCTACCTAATGCATTAGAATGGTTCTTTCTAGCAGCACTCTGCAGACAATCTGCCCCATTTTTTTAAAAGGGTAAGATTTTTCCTCCACTAAATCACAGGCTTGTTATCTGACCAAATATGTTGTTTGAAATTATATACATTAAAACATTTCTTTATAAAGGTCCAAAATTCTGTAGGAATATCTGACAAGTGTAGACAGAGCCCCTTCATCGTATACCCAACATTTTACACTGTATTACACTAAAGAGCAATTTGTTTCTGTCTCTCAGGGTTGAATCATCCAAACAGAAGTCAGTTCTAAGTCAAATCCCATGAAGTCAATATCAATCACCAACTACTGATGTTCACCCAAATCCTACACACTGGCATTTACTCTTAATAATGAACAATCACTGATGAAAAATAAATATGGAAAAGTTTCAGAATTTAACAAACTTTAAACAAATCAAAGGTTTGACAGGTAACTCATTTCCTTAATAAATTAGTGGTTTATTGTGGGAGAAAAAAATCCAAGAACACAAGTTACATAAAATGTGATATACGTTGGGTATTAAATTAAGGAGGCATTACTAGCTGAGAAGGTATCAAAACATAAATTAATAAAATAGTATGTACGTGAGAAAAATTAATAATATGCCTAACTTAAATTAGTTTTAAAGATAATGTACTCTCAGATCAGGAAAAATAAAGTATGACAATACTGACATATGAAACATAATTACATTAAAAATACATGTTTTGCTTAAGCAGTTCTTGAATCAAGCCTGTAAAACGAGTCTTCGAATATTTGCTATTACCAAAATGGAAAAATTTATGGAGTATATATCAGAAGAGAAGTGAAGGTATTAGTTTTTAGGTATAATTGAAAAGACTATTTATTGAACTAAATTTTCAGAGAGAAATGAAAGGGGTGAGAGGAAAAAGTCTGCTATTACTTGCTGGTGACCTTAGGCAAATACGTTTTCAATGTCTCAGTTTCTTCATCTAAAATAACATTTCTGGGGCGCCTGGGTGGCTCAGTCAGTTGAGTGGCCGACTTCGGCTCAGGTCACGATCTCGCGGTCCATGAGTTCGAGCCCCGCGTCGGGCTCTGTGCTGACAACTCGGAGCCTGGAGCCTGTTTCAGATTCTGTGTCTCCCCCTCTCTCTGACCCTCCCCCATTCATGCTCTGTCTCTCTCTGTCTCAAAAATAAACGTTTAAAAAATTAAAAAAATAAAATAAAATAACATTTCTAAGTCTTGGGATTTTGGATCAGACAGATTTTTTTTAATTTTTATTTATTTATTTTTTAATTTTAAGGGGTGTTCTATGCATTATATGATGTTCACCAGCATCCTTGGTCTATATATACCCACTGGATGCCAGGATACCATTCGGTATACATCCTATTATGTGGATTTTCTATCACTATTATACAGTAATTTTCACAAACATAAAGGTCTTATTCCAAGGTATTTTCAGAGAATTAGCAAAATTAATGTGGACAAAATAGATATACAATCAAAGTACACAATATATACACTTAGGAATACATTATCTTCATTATATTTCACTTCATATAAAATCGTAACTTGGAAAGGGGGCAAGTTTCTTAGTCTTACAATATATATCAAATGCATTTCTTTTCAACATTTGATATTGAAAATGATCAAAAATTTTCCTGCATTTAAAATTATCTATTAAATACAAATTGGTAGACTTATTTATTTTGCAAAGACTAAAAAATAATTACATGGGGGCTTCAGTTATTCCTTATTTGGGTGGTTTAATTTTCTTTCTAGTATTTTGTGCTTTTACTACTATACATATAAGAATATTGTGTAATTTTTTTTCAGTTGCTAACATTTATTAATTTTGTTTAATGGTTTTCCATATTTGCTTTCTAAGTGACATTTGCTAAAATGCTGTTATTCTCCATATCTCTCTGCAGAGCACATTTATCCTCAATTATTTTATAATTCTTTCCTGCAATTATATGGGATTCTCTTTGTTATTAGAGATTGCTTTTTGCAGTAGAAGGACATTCTTCTCACTTTTAATTATGTTGTCTCTTAGAGGCACTTCCCCCCTCCCTGCAACAGTTGGAAAACTTGTTCTCAATGTACCATATGGTTGTCACCAAATTTTTTTATTTCTTCACATTTGATTAATATTCCTGCAGTGTTATGATTAGTAAACACATTACCTTCTGTCATGTTGTAAGTTTAAATTATTGACCTCTAAGCAAACATTTATGAAATCCCTTTTATTTTTTTTCTCAATATAAAATAAAAGGCTCTCCTGAGGAAATGTATATTTTCCCTTGTATGTTTCCAAA
This sequence comes from Panthera uncia, assembly GCF_023721935.1. Classification (NCBI taxonomy): domain Eukaryota; kingdom Metazoa; phylum Chordata; class Mammalia; order Carnivora; family Felidae; genus Panthera; species Panthera uncia. The sequence goes on from NW_026057577.1 coordinate 63,067,083, forward strand.
AATAAAGCATTTATTTTGGAGGTGTTTTAATTTCAACATACAGCATTAACATTACTAATCTATATTAATAAAGATTTACAGATCCAAAATAAGACAGCCCCTTCTTTCAGTAAATCTTTGGTATTCTTGCGTTTAATTGTGGTTGTATCTTATTGGTATATAGGAGTCTGATTTTCCATGTCTGAGTTAACAGTTCCTGTGACGAGGCGGACATAATGATCCTGGTTAAGCAAGGTTGAGATGTGGGTGCATCTCTTATGTGGACAAGATAGGAAAAAATACAGAAGACCCATATGTCCTACATATGTAATATCATATCATATTATATAATGTTATAGATGTTGTTATATATGTTGATTTTATATATATCAATCACATTCTGTAATTATGTTATTTTATTTAAAATCATAACTATCCTGAGTGAATTTATTACTAAAGAGTACCAACTCTATCTCTCTCTCCTAGCCCCTGCCTTTTCTTTTACATGCACTCACACATGCACACACCACTGATCATTTTGAGGTTCCCCCCTTTTTTTCGTAATATAGGACTTTATTGTCTGATCTTTTTTTACAAGTATGACTTATGTTGTAATCAGAAAACGTTACCTTACATAAATGTGTGAAACATTCTGTTGCAGATAACAGAAGTTATTAACCCAAACTAGTTTAATCTCACCTGGCAGTTTTTTGGTTTAGACAACAGAAAATCCACATACACAATGTGGCTTCAGAAATGGCTAGATTTAGCTTCATAAATGATGGGTCTGAACCCTGCTTCTGTGTCTTAGCTTTTTTTTTTTTTTCCTCTGATAATTCGATGTTCAAGCAGTCTTTTCCCACATGTAGTCAAAGGTAGCTTAACAGCAGCTCTTGGTTCACATTTTCCTGAAATCTTGTGAAGGCAGAAAAGATACTAAAATGCTTTTTCTCAATGATTTAATTACATTCCTGGAGAGGGGGCTGATTGTCCAGATTTGGGTTATGTCTCCATCTCAGAGTTAACAATTCCTGTGACAAGGCAGGCATAATGATCCTGATTAAGAGGGTTGAGTTGTAGGTGCATCTCTTATGTGGATGAGATAGGAAAAATTGCAGACGACCCAAGAACATGGAGATTAGATAGATAGATATAGATAGATACAGATATTTCTCAAAAAGAAAAAGAATGTTGAATAGATGGAAATAGGAGATGTCTCTTCCATGTGTGGTTAAGTTTTGGTCTGAAACAAATGCATGAACTATTAATTTCCTGAGGGCAGTGTCCACTGAATAAATTGTTGAAAAGGTAAATGAATATTTGTTAATAAAATAAATATATCCAGATGTGTTGGTCACATTAACATGCCTCTCTCATCCTCTATATGATAGGAATTCTAGCAGAGGACAATGTTGGCAAGTATCTTCTCAGATACCTTAAGGATACTCATAGGAACTTTCTATTCGCTATAAGAATTGACCAAACTATCCTCATTCTGTCAGACATACCTAGTCACGCAAACGTGGTACTCAAAAGAACTGACAATAAATAGGAGAACTTTATCATACTAATGATATCTTACCACTCCTTGGAAACCAGAAAGCTCAATGTACTATGCTGTTTTGTGTTAATCATGTATAAGTTTGACATTTTGCAGGCAAAACCATGGATCTTTCTTGCAAAGTGTTCAGAAACAGATCAAGGTAGATTTAACAAAGGATTTAATGACTAACACTATTTACATATTTGTTGAATAAAGGAATAAATGAAGGAATATAAAATAAATTTCAATGAGCTATAATTGAGTTAGAGTGAAAGTCTTGGTTTCTTAAAAAAATAAGCAGAAATCTCTTCAGTTATGATACTTCGTGAAGCTGAAATAAACATATTAATCACTTTCTAAACTAAAATGTATTAAATACTTCCTGTTTAGTAATCAGGGATTAAATAATAAAATTGAATCTTCCTGATATTTGTAGAACCTTTCTGTGCTCATTAACATAAATCCTAGAATCTGTGATTACCATCCACAATTTACATGTAAATGTGGAAAGTGTTGGATGTTGTGCAGCTCACTCAGTTCCACATACTGTGGAGATCACCCTCCCTTAAATAAACACCTGGCTTTATCACTTTTAAAAATTCCTGTAAGTTAAATAATTTTAAGCCATTCATTTATTTTACCTGAATCTCTTTACATCAGATGCTTGGTGGGACTTTTAGTGTAAAATGTAGTGTGAACTCAAGAAAGTATTTAGAGTCCCTAAAAGAGCATACAGAATAGAACTCTGAATAACACAGGAGAAGAATTAGCCATCGTATAACTATAATTATAACATAATAAACAGGGTAGCACTCAATAAAATATTACAGTAATTAATTGAATCCTATATTTGTGTATACAAATGGAATCTGCACATGTTAGACAAGCAAAGTAATTAGTATCTTCTACTTGAAACTGATTAATTCTCTTTTGAAACTGAGAGAGTTCAGAAGAGACTAAGTGTTCAATCCATTTTAAAATAAACTTCAGAATATTTTTTTAGATTAATGGAAAGATATGTATTGCAGAGGAACTTCAAATAAATGTGACAAAGAAGGGCCAGTATTAAAAGTAGATATGAAAAAGAAGATCAGAAAGAAAAATCTCACTTCAGAAATGTAACAATTAGATTTTTTTTTTAAATTTTTTTTAACGTTTATTTATTTTTGAGACAGAGAGAGACAGACCATGAATGGGGGAGGGTCAGATAGAGAGGGAGACACAGAATCCGAAACAGGCTCCAGGCTCTGAGCTATCAGCACAGAGCCCGACGCGGGGCTCGAACCCACGGACCGCGAGATCATGGCCTGAGCTGAAGTTGTAACAATTAGATTTTAAAACAGGAATAAAGTACTGCACTGTGAATGTGTGGAAGAAAAATCAACAATCCAGAAAAAGCACAGGATTAAATGGGAGGGGTAAAAAAAGACTTGTCCTCCATTAACAACATCATTTAAAATTGCAAACATACATGAAATTTCAGTTAAAAATGTTAGAATTAATTTTGCAGGACAGCCAATTCTTGGGAAGGCTGGACTAACCTAAGGAATTTTAATCTATAAGTGAGGCTTTGTCCAAGATCCTGCTGGATACAGCGCTCCTGAGAAGCTAAAGACTTGACAACACTCATTAATGTTCACACAAAGATGCTGTCTAAAAAATGTAATCCATGTTGGATATGTATTTCCAGATTAGATATGAAAGATGAATAAAAATATTCCCATAAATCTTTGATGTCTTAAAATTCCTTTGGTCAAAGATTTTCCTAACTTTTTTGATGCTAGGTAATGTTTGCGTTTGTTGTTGTTATTTTGTTTTCTTTTGTTTTCAATTGCTAGCATTTATTTTTAAATTAATTACTAAAAGCCCTTAAACATGTCCTGAGGTTTAGACATCTCTTTAATTTTGATTTTTATTCTCGTTATTGCTATTAAATGCCAGAATTATATTTGCCTCATCTCTGTAATTATTGCTTTATCTCTCTAAGAAGCTTTTAAAACTCAGAGCCTTGAACCTGTTTTTTATTACAATCTAAGAGAACAATAGCTGAGGGTTTTTGTTTTGTTTTGTTATTTTTTTTTGGCATATTTTCCAGATTTTAAGGACAGAGAAAATCCCTCAGAATTTAATCACATGCAGATATTTAGAAGGAGGCATGGGAGGTAATAAATTTTATATTTAACGTAATTAACTGCTTGGCTAATCCTTGGAAGTTTGAATAAAATATCTCCATAATTTAACATTAATTTCCATTTGGATAATGCAATGAATAATGTATTATGCTTTGTTAACTAGATATCTTTTAATAGGAATAAGAGTGAGCAAGAACTAGACAAAAAGCTTTATCCATAGAATTGATTATAGAAAAATAAAAATAACTATTACATAGAAAAATGATATAAATAATTCAGTTAATATCATTAATAGTCATATCTAAGAAATATCAGGGGTTTTTAAATTGTTTTTTCTGAGCTTAAATATTAACATCACATCAAATTTTATTTCTTTTTATGTCCTTTTGTAAATGCTTCAGTGTACCGCAAAAAGTAAGGTAGTATCTTCTTTTACAAAGCATAATACCTGAGACATTGTGGGAAACGTGGCTATAAAATCTGTATTAAACCAAATAAATGATAGTATTAGATATTCTCTCCTCTTGTAGTCAAAAACTTAGCTAGTAATTTTCAGGGTGCCTTATTAACTTTTAAGGGCTAAGTGGAGAGTTCTAAGATTGCTATTTGATTGGTATAGATAAGGACTGTTATTGGCAGTATTTACAATATTACAGGTTTTCCCCTTTGCAGATATGAAAGCAATCATCTATAAAGGTTATTTAGGTAAAAAAGAGTTCACTAAAGCAGTAGGGAACATATCTTAATATTTCTCATTCATACTGTGTTTTTCTACACTTACAGTATGATACATGCAATTTAAAACTTTTACTATCCTTGTTGGCTTTAGTTAGGCACTTTATGGGTACACGAAATAGTAACATGATTCCGAACGGTCAACTGTACAAACACTGTCATTCTAGTATTAGATGTGCCATTCTCACCCATCCTGTCATAGAAAGAAAAATATCTCCTTAGATTCTGGTTTATCCTTGCTGTGTTTCTTCCTATACAAATAAATGGTATATATTTTTTAAATAATTTTTTATTTAAAAAAATTTTAACATTTATATTTTATTATTGAGAGACAGAGCATGAGCATGGGACAGGCAGAGAAAGAGGGAAACAGAGAATCCGAAGTAGGCTCCACGCTCTGAGCTGTCAGCATAGAGCCCGACGCAGGGCTTGAACCCACAAACTGTGAGATCACAGTCTGGGATGACTTCAGATGCTTAACCGACTAAGCCACCCAGGCGCCCCTTTAAATAATTTTTTAATGTTTATCCATCCTTGAGAGAGAGAGACAGAGTGCCAGTGGGGTAGGGGCAGAAAGAGAGGGAGACACAGAATCCGAAACAGCCTCCAGGCTCTGAGCTGTCAGCACAGAACCTGACAGGGGGCTCGAACTCATGAATGGCGAGATCATGACCTGAGCAGGAGTCAGAAGAATAACCGACTGAGCCACCCAGGTGCCCGTGTTATTTATTTATATATATATATATATATATATATATATATATATATATATATATAT